>NW_015174852.1:858088-861038 GCF_001447785.1 Gekko japonicus
CATGTCAATTTCACACCGGAAGCTCCGGGGCTGCATTTTGACTCGGGGCTTTGCCCGATTTCCTCCGCAGTTTCGTGATCCTGGTTTTTGAGGATCATGAAACTGCGGAGGAAATCGGGCGAAGCCCCGAGTCAAATGCAGCCCCGCAGCCTCGGGTGTGAAATTGACATGTTTGTGTTGGGGCAAACAGCGCTGTGCTGTGAGGCAGCTCTAGTGAGAAATCGCCCTAGGAGTGGTCAATAAGCGTCAGAAAAAGCCATTCTGGATGGAATACATTTTTTCAGAAGCATCCTGAATCCAAATTTCCGCACCATGCTGGAATTGGTTTAGAACCTTAGCATTAAATCCATCTAAGGCCAATGGGACAAATTCACCTCCAAAGTAGAAGTATTTTACAATTGTCCTCCCTACTCTCATGTTCCTTGCTAGATCCAAGTGTATTTTTCATGTAAGAGATGCTTCAAACTGAATTCCCAGATATTTAAATTGATCGACCTGTTCCATAGGTTGGCCTGCTATGTCCCATTTGAAGATTTCCCCCCCTTTTTCCTTTTGGTTAATACTATGAACTTGGATTTCGCCACATCGATGGACAAACCCTCATGATAGCAGTAAAGCTCCAAAAAATTTTTATCAGCTTGCAGAGGCCCACTATTGACTTGTCAGTAGTCAAATCAAAAAAGCTTTCAATCTCTTATCCCTTTAATCGCTGGCATTTGCCTTACAATCTTTCCAGAATCAAAAACATCTTCACACCCTCATGCCTGGCAAAAAGCCTCACAGTCTTATCTTCCAAGGAAATGTTGCTTTAAAGGGATTTGTTAATGAGCAGACTAGACTTGCACTGTGTAAACGATTTTGTTAAATGAACACAGAGGTGTTATTTCTATTATTTGCTATTTATGTACTTAGTAAATCGGTATATTAAGAAGATTTCACTTAGAGTCAATTAGTTATTTCTCGGCCGTTATTTTGCCTTCTCTGAATTTCATATCTTGAGAGCATTTTGCCAGCCAAATTTAAAACTGAAGGCTTCCAGCCGGGTAGAAAAGAGGACTGGTTTACTACTACTATAAATATTAATACAGTATTCATGGAGAGCATTTAAGCCAGCATAATATAGAAGGGGTTTGCACCTAGTTAAAGAAGACAAGATTGGCTTGCTCCTAATACAAACAGTTGAAATGGAACCAGAAGATAATTTGAAGAAAATAAAGAAGTTAAGCAGTGGTTTGCTCCTAACATAACATTGAGCTGTATCAAGAGGCTGACACCTTTCAATACAATAGGATTACTCCTGAGGAAGATTGGGACGAAACAAGTTTATATCTGGGTGCTCATTGAGAATGATGGACTTTTCCTTGTAATACTGTAAAGTTTGGCGACAACCAGGGCCAGGGCCTTGTAATATTGGGGAATTTCACATTACCCAGTTTCACCTGGTTTCAAGCCAGTAATCTTCCGTTTTGAAGTGAACCGGTACAGGGCTGCCATTTCACACATGGCTTGCTCCTACCGGAAATGAGCCGGATCAGAAGCGGTTTGGCATTTCAGACTTGCACCGCTTTGTTTTCGACTTGCCCGTTCAAAAAAAAAAAAAAAAGCCCGCGGGGGTGAAAAAAGCCGGGAAAGAAGCGTATAGGAACCGGGAGAGGGAACGGAAGACTCCTTGGAAGCGGTTGACAAGTAAATCGCTTCCCTCCCGGTTCCTATTCGGAACACAGACTTCTCTGTGTGAAATGGCAGTCAGATCCCGGTAGGGAACCGATTCTCAAACGGGTTCTGTCTGAAATGACAGACCAGAACCCGTTTGAGAACCGGTTCCCTACCAGGAGATATCGCCTGTCTGAAATTCCCCATTGTAAATGTTGGCGACAACCAGGGCCAGGGCCTTCTCGTTGGTGGCTCCGTACTTGTGGGTGAAACGAGCTCCCGGAAGAGATCAGGGCCCCGTGGGACCTCTTACAGTTCTGCAGGGCCTGCAAGACAGAGCTCTTCCACCAGGCATTCGACTGAGGAGCCGCATCATACAGCAAAGAGTGTCCCTGTGCCCTGGACTCTCCATCTTCAGCCTGCCCGGCTGCATATATATAAGTAGATCAACGGAGCTGGCGCAGAAACACCATCATTATTGCCACCTATGGAGCATTGTTTAAATTTGAAATTCTCTGCTCTCGCACTTTATCTGAATATTGTTCCAGCACTTTAGGATTACTGCTATAGGGTTTTTGGTTGTTCTTATGATGGATTTTAATTGAATTTATATAAGCATTTAATGCAAGCCGCCCTGAGCCTGCCTCGGCGGGGAGGGTGGGGTATAAATTGAATAAATAAATAAGTAATAAAGACAATATGATCTTTACTAAATGTCTTAGTCATTCCTATCATAGTGCTTGCTTGCTTGTTATATTTCCTATATGGATACCTGTGATCCCTTCTTGGTTTTTTCCTACCTGGAGGTTCGCCACCTTCCTGCCCAAAAATAGCCCTGAATTTATATAAGCATTTTATGCAAGCCGCCCTGAGCCTGCCTCGGCGGGGAGGGTGGGGTATAAATTGAATAAATAAATAAATAATAAAGACAATATGATCTTTACTAAATGTCTTAGTCATTCCTATCATAGTGCTTGCTTGTTTGTTGTATTTCCTATATGGATACCTGTGATCCCTTCTTGGTTTTTTCTTACCTGGAGGTTGGCAACCTCAGTTGGCAACCTTGCTGAGCAGTCGGGTTAGAGCGGATAAAAGGAAGTCCTTCACCCAAAGAGCGATTAACACATGGAATTCACTGCCGCAGAAGGTGGCGGCAGCTACAAGCAAGGGCGGCTTCAAGACGGAGATAAGTATATGGGGCAGAAGTTCATCAGTGGCTATAAGCCTATACCTTGTGAGGTATAGATAGGAACTCTCAGTCTGGGGCAAGTGATGCTCTGTCTTCTTGGTGCTTGGA
>NW_015174852.1:861490-862615 GCF_001447785.1 Gekko japonicus
GGGGGGGCAACAGTAGGAGGGCTTCTAGTGTCCTGGCCCCACTGCTGGACCTCCTGATGGCACCTGCTATTTATGGCCACTGTGTGACAGAGTGTTGGACTAGATGGGCCATTGGCCTGATCCAACACTGGCTTTTCTTATGTTCTTAGGTTAACAATGTTCCCTCTAAGCCGAGTTAGTGTGAGCTAGCTCAGATTTTTAGCCGCCGGCTCACACATTTTTGTCTTAGCTCGGGAAGGACGGCGCCAGAGCCAACTAATTGATGCAGCAGCCAAATGGCTCGCTCACAACTTGTAATGCATCCAGTCCAGGCCGCGCGGCCGGCTTGGGCTCTACGCGGTCAGACACAAACGTCGTGCTTCGCTCCAAGAGACAATGGACTATGTGGATCCTAGCCCACTCCAATCAGGGGGCTGGGTTCCCGGCCGAGTGCCTATGGGACTCTCGGCCACTGTAAATAACCTATTGGGAAGTAGGGATGTGTTTTGGTTGGCGGTTTCTCGAGGGATATAAGCCAAGGCGTCTTGTTCCTGATCGAATAAAGTACGCTTTGCTGAAATCACTCTCCGTATGCGCCAAAGAATAGATTCTTTTGAACTATGGTGCTGGAGAAGACGCTTGAGAGTCCCTTGGACTGCAAGAAGATCAAATCAGTCAATCCTAAAAGAAATCAAACCTGACTATTCCCTGGAAGGCCAGATAATGAAACTGAAGCTCAAATACTTTGGCCACCCAATGAGAAGGGAGCACTCACTGGAGAAGACCCTGATGCTGGGAAAGACTGAAGGTCAAAGAAGACGGGGACGGCAAAGGATGAGATGGTTGGACAGTGTCATCGATGCAACGAACATGAAATTGAGCCAGCTTCAGAGGACGGCGGAAGACAGGAAGGCCTGGCGGGATCTGGTCCATGGGGTCGCCAAGAGTCGGACTCGACTGTGCGACTGAACAACAAAAATGCGTACTTTTCACAACTTTTAATGCCAGTCGCTCACAAAGTGGAATGTTTGCTCACAAGACTCAACAGCTTAAGAGGGAGTACTGCTCAGGTTTGAGGCTAAAAAGCTGGAAACCCAAGGTGTTTTTTTTGTTTTTTAAAAATAAAAAATTAAAGCACGGAGTCTG
>NW_015174852.1:862763-863962 GCF_001447785.1 Gekko japonicus
CCCTCTAAGCTGTGGAGTCTGGTGAGCAAAAATTCTACTTTGTGAGCTGCTGGTGTTAAAAGCTGTGAGCGAGCGATTGGGCTGCTGCATAAATTAGTTATCTCTGGAGGTTTGAGGCTAAAAAGCTGGAAACCCAAGGTGTTTTGTTTTTGTCATGAGGAAGAGAAACAGAAGGGTGTGTGCATGTGTGTGTGTGAACCTGACTGACTGGACCCATGCTCCCTCTAAGCTGTGGAGTCTGGTGAGCAAAAATTCTACTTTGTGAGCTACTGGTGTTAAAAGCTGTGAGCGAGCGATTGGGCTGCTGCATAAATTAGTTATCTCTGGAGGTTTGAGGCTAAAAAGCTGGAAACCCAAGGTGTTTTGTTTTTGTCATGAGGAAGAGAAACAGAAGGGTGTGTGCATGTGTGTGTGTGAACCTGACTGGCCGGACCCATGCTCCCTCTAAGCTGTGGAGTCTGGTGAGCAAAAATTCTACTTTGTGAGCTGCTGGTGTTAAAAGCTGTGAGCGAGCGATTGGGCTGCTGCATAAATTAGTTATCTCTGGAGGTTTGAGGCTAAAAAGCTGGAAACCCAAGGTGTTTTGTTTTTGTCATGAGGAAGAGAAACAGAAGGGTGTGTGCATGTGTGTGTGTGAACCTGACTGGCCGGACCCATGCTCCCTCTAAGCTGTGGAGTCTGGTGAGCAAAAATTCTACTTTGTGAGCTACTGGTGTTAAAAGCTGTGAGGGAGCGACTGGGCTACGGCATACATTAGCCCTCCTTCCTGAGCTAAGGCAAAAACGTGTGGGCCGGAGGCTAAAAAACCTGTGAGCTGGCTCACACTCACTCAAGCTGAGAGGGAACACTGGACTGGGCCAGACGACCAAAATGGCGCCTCATGGAGGGGGAAGCAGGCGGGCGGAGGCGCGGAGGGAGGGCAAAAAGGGCCGGGCGAAGGGCGGCCCTGGAGGCGGAGCAGGGGAGGAAGGAGCCGCCGGGGAGGAAGGGACGATGGCGGAGCCCCCGAGGCCAGCGGGAAGCGCCGCCTCAGCCAGTGCGGGTAAGAGGCGGGCGGGAAAGAAGGAAGGCGGCGTCTCAGGCCTCTCCTCCGAAACGCTCCATTTTTGGTGGCTTCCAAACCGACGCGCGGGGAACAAGGCCGGAGGCTGGGAGCATGCGCAGAGGGCCCTCCCGAGCTCCCTGCGGCCAATCCAGCC
>NW_015174852.1:864333-864731 GCF_001447785.1 Gekko japonicus
TCCCTATTTATCTACTTGCAATTTCTTGCTTTCGAACTGCTAGGTTGGCAGGTGCTGGAACTAGAGACGGGAGCTCACCCTGTCTTGCGGCACCCGGGTCTTGAACCGCTGAACTACTGACCTTCCACAGCCTGCAGTTCAGTGTCTTAACCACTTAGCACAGGGCTAATTTATGCAGCAGCCCAATCGCTGGCTCGCAGCTTTAACACCAGTAGCTCATCAAGTAGAGTTTTTGCTCACCAGACTCCACAGCTTAGAGGGAGCATGGGTCCAGTCAGTCAGGTTCACACACGCACATGCACACACCCTTCTGTTTCTCTTCCTCATGACAAAAACAAAACACCTTGGGTTTCCAGCTTTTTAGCCTCAAACCTCCAGAGATAACTAATTTATGCAGC
>NW_015174852.1:865220-866198 GCF_001447785.1 Gekko japonicus
TAGCCTCAAATCTCCAGAGATAACTAATTTATGCAGCAGCCCAATCGCTCGCTCACAACTTTTAACACCACTAGCTCACAAAGTAGAATTTTTGCTCACAAGACTCCACAGCTTAGAGGGAACATTGCTGCAGAGAGCAAGGGGATTTGGAAAGCCACCGGTGTGAGGTTGAGGCGATCCCGTCCCTGTGAGCGTTCCCGTCTGAAAACGATCTTGCGTGGTTTGCAAGAAGGGCGCAACATGCACAGGTTTCCTGCATTGAAAGCTCCATAAAAAGGTCCATAAAAAGCCCACTGCAGACTCTGTTCCCTCTAAGCTGAGTGAATGTGAGCTACCTCACAGTTTTTTAGCCTCTGGATCACCCATTTTTGTCTCAGCTCAGGAAGGAGGGCTCCAGGGACAACTAATTTATGCACTAGCCCAATCGCTCGCTCACAACTTTTAACACCACTAGCTCACAAAGTAGAATTTTTGCTCACAAGACTCCACAGCTTAGAGGGAACATTGCTGCAGAGAGCAAGGGGATTTGGAAAGCCACCGGTGTGAGGTTGAGGCGATCCCGTCCCTGTGAGTGTTCCGTCTGAAAACGATCTTGCATGGTTTGCAAGAAGGGTGCAACATGCACAGGTTTCCTGTGCATGTTGCACCCTTCTTGCAAACCACGCAAGATCGTTTTCAGATGGGAATAACACTAGGATTGGGATTCTTGGAGGGGGGGGGGAGTAGTATTCTCCCACCCCCTTCCCGTTTCTGCCCCCTTACGTAATGGAAACCTTTATCGACTAGACCCATAAAAAGGTCCATTTTCTTCTTCTCTTTTACAGCACGCTAACGACTTTCATAAGC
Organism: Gekko japonicus; assembly: GCF_001447785.1. Classification (NCBI taxonomy): domain Eukaryota; kingdom Metazoa; phylum Chordata; class Lepidosauria; order Squamata; family Gekkonidae; genus Gekko; species Gekko japonicus. Next base: position 866,067 of record NW_015174852.1, read on the forward strand.
GAGGCTTTCTAGATCAAAAAGGTGTTCTTGATGTCGCTAGTTAAAATGCCAAAGGTGTGTCACTGGCACGGTTTCTGGGCTGCTTGTACATTCCTGGGGCTGAATTTGCCCAAATGGCTTCCAGATTTGGGG
>NW_015174852.1:866220-870062 GCF_001447785.1 Gekko japonicus
GGGGGTGCTCTGCCAGTACACAGCCTTCTGGTTAGTTACATGTGTAAAAAATGCTGCATTTTTAACTTCTTATGAAACTGCAGTCTGGTGACCACTCCTAAGAGTGCAACAGATGGCAAATGTTTCTGATGTAATGCAGAAATCCACTCGCAAAGCTTCACAAACATTTCCAGGGAATTTGCAGGGGGGGAGGAGAATACCTTCATGTGGGTTGGGTGAGCTGCATTGAAATTAAAAACATTTTTTGTATTGTTGGGATTCCGGTGGGGTCCTACGCTGTTTTCGGTAAACATGGCCTTGTGGCGATTTTGAATAAGGGCACGTTTGGTAGCAATTAAAGGTCTGCATCCTTTAAGTAAAGCCTATTAGAATGTAACAGATGCTGTTTAGAAACATTATGCTTTTTAATAAGGTTCTGCTTCCCGATTGAATGTTCTGTTTTCCGTGCCAGATTGTCAGTCATAAGGCTTAAAGGTATGGTATTGCTTATGCTGAGCCAAAGTCAGCTTTCTCCTCTGAAATCCAACCATTATTTTCCCCCTCCACTTTCTCATTCCGGTTGTACATTTTTGTCACCCCGAGCCAAGCTGATTGCACCTAGTTATAGTCTCCCCTACAGAGAAGTTGTGGAGCTGCGGTGGCTCAAGTGGTTAAGACGCTGAACTGCAGGCTGTGGAAGGTCAGTAGTTCAGCAGTTCGAGACCCGGGTGCCGCAAGATGGAGTGAGCTCCCGTCTCTAGTTCCAGCTCCTGCCAACCTAGCAGTTCGAAAGCAAGAAATTGCAAGTAGATAAATAGGGACAACTTCGGTGGGAAGGTAACAGCGTTCCGTGCGCCTTCGTGTTTAGTCATGCCGGCCACATGACCACGGAAACGTCTTTGGACAGCGCTGGCTCTTCGGCTTTGAAACGGAGATGAGCACCGCAACCCTAGAGTCGGACTCGACTGGCTTTCGAGCAAGGGAACCTTTACCGTTACCTTTTACAGAGAAGTTAAGCCTCTCCAGTCAAAAAACCCCTGTTCTAGTTGCTACAGTTGATTTACTTGGCAGATTTATTTGTCCACAGATTACTTTGTGGAAAATACAAGGCCTCCAGGATCACCATTCCTATTTCTGGCCCCGGTCACACGGGCCGGATATCGCGGGGGGGGGAGGCGTGGCTAATTGCCCCGGTGCAATTTGATCCACGATTACACGATCAGACGGGCCGGCGGCACACCACGGGTCCTTCCCTCGGCACCAGCGGGTAGCGCGCCGGCGGGATCACACCACGGGCGTCTGGAGGCAGCCCGTGGCAAACGTTTACTAGTACCTTGGAGGTACTAGTTTTTAAATGCGCATTGTCGGCGGTAAGCCACGGGTGCGCTCCACTTCCCAGATGTTGGGGTGTGATCGCGCCCGGGTAATCCGCCCACCTTCCGTGCCTCTCCCGTGGCAACTTTGCCGTGTGACCGGAGCCTCTGTCTGGCAAAGGGAGCTTTGAGTTCTTTACACAGAGAGAGATTAAAATGTGGGATTCACTGCCAGAGGATGTGGTGATGGCCACAGGAATAAGCAGCTTTAAAAGGGGACTAGATGGATTCATGGAGAAGAGGTCTATCAGTGGCTGTCCTCCACCAGACAAATGTGGACAAATGTGACCTAATCAGAGAACAAGTATAAAGAAAACAGTCGCGAGAGTCTGGCCCACAAATCAAGCAGTCAACAAGACTTTCAAAAAATGCTTCCTGTGTATTACAGTCTAAATTCCTACAAATCATTCGAAAATCCTAGAACAAACATACATAATCAAAGATACATCATCAACATTGTCTCCGGATTATATAACAACGTTTCAAAATTGGATCTTCCTCAGGAATATTAGAGTGGTAGAAGAGATCTCTTGCTCTTTGGAGACGCCTGGGATCTGGTAGAAGCTTAACAGCATATCTGAGCCTGAACATATTGAGATCAGTGTCCTATTTGAATTAATTGTATTATCTTTCATGACTTGTTGTAAAGCACTTTAAGAGCTTTACAGCAGTGTAAAGTGATGCGGCAGTGATGCGGCCCTACCTAGGTGGTTCTTTTTTGCTACGGGTTTTGGCCGGGAGGAGTGGATTGGGAACGGGCTGGGAACGGGCGCAGCACGATTCCCAGATGTTGCTGTGGGATCGCGCCCGTTTGCTGCGGCCCCGATCCGTCCCTCTCCCGGCCCAACCGTCTAGTGTGAACAGGGCCTGTTTTTAACAGTTTTAAAATTGATTACGTTTGTACTGATTGGTGTACACTGCCCTGAGCCCCAAGTATGGGGGAAGGTCTAAAAATCCAATAAATAAATAAGTGGTGACTGAGGGGAACCTCCACATTCAGAGGCAACAAACCCCAGAGCCAGGAGGCAACATCAAGGGAAGGCCTCAACCTCTATACCTTGTTGTTGGCTGTCCAGAGGAACTGGTTGGCCACTGTGTGAGACAGGATGCTGGACTAGATGGACCCTCACTGGTCTGATCCAGCAGGGCTCTTCTTACGTTTTCTTGACTTTCAAAAGTTTGTACTCTGGAAATCTTGTTGGTTTTTAAGGTGCTACTGGACCTGAATTTTGCTCCCTACCTTTGAATTGCTGTTCTCTAAACTGCTTGCCTGCTGTTCTTAGTTTCAGCCATCAAGTGAAATCATTTTTTTTTTAAAATCCAGACATTTGGGTGACTGTATTGGACTGTTTTTTGGGGGTGGGGTGGGGGTAGGGAATGAGTTTCATCTCCCCTTTCCTCTCCATGGGAAATAGATTCTTGTTTCAGCTCCCACAGATTTTATAACTGTTGATTTATGTGTGTATTTACTTACTTCATTTATACCCTTCCTTTCTCCCCAGCAGGACCCAGACATCATTCTATTGTCCTACATTTTATCCTCACAACATGCCCAGGGAAATGCTGATCACCACTTTGGGTTCAGGAAGCAATTTTCTCCAGGCTCGTTAGGCCAGGGATCCTGGAGGGGGTTTTTGGTATTTATTTTTTTAGTCATCTTCTGGGCACGGATCAGGGGTCACTGCCGTAGTGTTCCCTCTAAGCTGTGTTAGTGCGAGCTAGCGCACAGCTTTTTAGCCTCCGGCTCACACACTTTTGTCTTAGCTCAGGAAGGAGGGCTCCAGAGCAAACTCATTTATGCAAGAGTCAAATCACTCGCTCACAACTTGAATGCCAATAGCTCACAAAGCAGAATTTTTGCTCACAAGACTCCGCAGCTTAGAGGGAACACTGGTCACTGGGTGTGTGTATGTGGGGGGGGGTAGTTGTGAATTCCCTGCATTGTGCAGGGAGTTGGACAAGATGACCCTGGAAGTCCCTTCCAACTCTATGATTCTATGATTCTAGGTATGTTAGGTTGAGACTCTGGGGCTAGCCCAAGATCACCCAGCAAGCTTCCATGGCGGGGTGAGGATATGAACCTGGAGTTCATAGACTCATAGAGTTGGAAGGGACCTCCAGCGTCATCTAGTCCAACTCATTGCACAATGCAGGGAATTCACAGCTACCTCCCTCCTCCACACCTCCAGTGGCCCCTGCTCCATGCCCAGAAGATGACAAAAAACCTCCAGGAGCCCTAGGTCCTCGTCTGACACTCTAGTCTACACTGGCTGTCATGCATACCTACAAAGCGCTTAAATTGTTTTATTGACTACTAGAGATTGGTAAAGAACTCTTTAGTCTTTAGGAGAAGACCCTGATGCTGGGAAAGATTGAAGGTCAAAGAAGACGGGGACGGCAAAGGATGAGATGGTTAGACAGTGTCATAGATGCAACGAACATGAAATTGAGCCAACTTCAGAGGACAGCGGAAGACAGGAGGGCCTGGCG
>NW_015174852.1:870083-872127 GCF_001447785.1 Gekko japonicus
GCGGGATCTGGTCCATGGGGTCGCAAAGAGTTGGACTCGACTGTGCGACTGAACAACAAAAGAGATTGGTATACATTATTTATTTGTGTTTGTGTAGTAATAATAATAATAATAATAATTTAATAATAACAACAATATGTATCATAACAATTATTATTAGATCGAGGTGGGTAGCCGTGTTGGTCTGAAGCAACAGAACAAAGTTAGAGTCCAGTGGCTCCTTCAAGACCGACAACGTTTTATTCAAGGTGTGAGCTTTTGTGTGCACGCGCACTTTGTCAGACAGCGAAATGGAATAACATATCATAGTTGTGTATATAGGAGTGCTTGGTTAAAGTAGCATGCAAAATAGTGAGGACACTTTTTATAATAATAATAATAATAATAAGAAGAAGAAGAAGAAGAAGAAGTTACAATTGGCCTCTGTTGCTGAGACTCCAGATTATAGGATATAATGCAGTGCAGTCAGACAGAGCAAGACAGCAAATGAACAATGCAATGGGACTAGTTTTACACATTAGGAAACAATGTGAAGAACAAACTAAGCCACGGCAAACGATCAGCTATACTGAAAGTGGACTAGGATGACACATTAAGAAACAATGTGAACAACAAACTAAGCCACGGCAAACGATCAAGTATACTGAAAGTGGACTAGGATGACACATTAAGAAACAATGTGTACAACAAACTAAGCCACGGCAAACGATCAGCTATACTGAAAGTGGAGTGCAACATATAAGACAGTGCAGTAAAAGTAGGTGTTATCTACAGTAATCATAGCCGTGGAACACCGGCTGTCTGTTAGATTTCATATTGTTGTTTGCCTGATAGTGGAAGGGAGATGAACGAATACAATAAATAACAAATAAGTGAAAATGCAATTTGAAAATTATTTATTTATTTGACTTATATCCCGCCCTCTCTGCAAAGCCGTCTCAGGGCGGCTTACGAAAACTATATAAAACACTAAAACAAGAAAATCAATAAAATCACAGTAATGATTTTACTATGTGGCCGTAGTTAAGGATAGTAATATTGAAACCCTGTAAACCGCCCAGAGACCCTCCGGGGTCAGGGCAGTCTAGAAATCGAAGCTATAAAATAAAAATAAATATAATCCTAAACGTAACAATTTAAAAGTGCTAGTACAACTAATATAACGATGGCAGACATTTGCGGCATTCAGAAGCTAAGCAGAGTCGGCCTTTGTTGGTGCTTTGGATGGCAGGCCACCAAAGGGGTGGAGGGGTGCTGCACAAAGGCAGGCAACGGCAAACCAAACCACCTGTTTTCTGTGGCCTTAAAAACCCTACAGGGTCACCAGGTCAACTGCCACTCGAGTGCAGTTGTCCACTTGTCCACGCACCAAGAGAAAATTCAGCACATGCAAATGACAGCACTTCTTTCCAGGCCTCCTGCTGTGCATTACAGAAGTCTTATGGGCTCTACTTCCTTTTCCTGTCTGAACCTTGAAAAGCTGAACGTGACCCTTTTTCTGATATAACGCCTCTCCTGCCGTTAAGGGCGTGTTTTTGTTTTAATTCCAGTTTCCCAAGACATCGAATCTGTAATAATTTTATAGACTTCTAACAATCCAGATGTGTCTTCTGTGTTTCCCTTGAGTGGAATCATTTCAGCACATACATACCATAAGTTGGCTTATGTGGTGTTTAGTTTTGTTAATGTAGAACACAGTTCGAATGGAAGGGGGACGGTGGTTATAATCTGCTGGAATCCATTTGATGAAATCTGCAAGGCTGAGTGAATTCCAGGTTAACGTCTAAACGGGTCATTTCGTAGAAAAAGAGCTAGGGGGACTCATTAGCATAACTCATTAGCATATGCCACACCCCCTGACTTCACCGGAAGTGTGTCATAAGGCCACACCCCCTGACATCACCGGAAGTGTGTCATAAGGCCACACACCCCGCCCCCAACGGTCCCGGCCGCCGCTGTCGGCCTTGCAGCTCCACTGCCGAGCCCCATGAGGGGCCCGGCGGTGGACCTGCAAGGCCGGCGGGAGTGCAAGGAAGCCCCGCGA
>NW_015174852.1:872533-885106 GCF_001447785.1 Gekko japonicus
TTTTATTTTAACATGATGAATAAAATATTTTAAGACAAGGTGTTCAAATATTTTCCAAATAATTTCAGATTGATCTAATTTCTGTGCACTGAGGACAAGCCAGTCCTAGGTTACAAACTGAACTCTCCAATGCAAGATGCATTTCTTCCTTTAGGAGGTGCTATTGTCAGAAGAAAATAAAAAGGTTTCAGTTTTGTTTTTGCATGTGGGTGGGTATTCTGTTTGTAATAATTGTTTGGATACACTATATTTTTAATATGCTAGTTGTGATAATTTCATGCCAAGTAAAAATGTCCATAGTCATATTTTATGTTCCTAAAGTAACAGAATGACTTTCAATCTAGAAAAGACAAAAGAAATGCTAATCTAGCATTTTTTTCAATTTTCCCGAAAATTTCCGTTCCCCCCCTGAAAAAAAAAACGGGTTTTTTTTCCGAGCTTCAAAATTTCCGGAAATTTTACATCTCTAGTCAGGAAGGGGTTCCATTGGAGGGGTCGCTTGGAGAATGCTTAGTAATGTGAGATACTGCTTATTACTTGAAGCAGTAGGTTTATACTCCTCATAGTGATTACTTTACTCAACAAGAACATTATGCCTTGGATCGCACAGATTATATTTATGAGGTGGCAGAAAGTGCTCCAGTGGCACATTTTTTGTGGGGAGAGCACATCAGGTGTGGGAAGTGAGTTCTGTCTTCTGTCTCCTCCTGAATAGGTCACCAGGAGACTTCCATGGAGATAGTTTTGGAGGGTGGCTGTGTTGGAGTGCAGTAGAGCAGCTAGACTTGAGCCCGGTAGCATCTTATAGACCAACCAGGTTTTTGGGGTATGAACGTTTGAGAGTCAACGCTCCCTTGGTCAGGTAGCTGAAAGGCACCCCAAGAACTTTGCTGGTCTCTAAGGTGCTTTCTGGGCTTGGATCCAGGAGAGTTCGGACAGCCAAGATTTGTGTATTTCCTGACTCTGTTCAGAATATTGCCAAACTAACCTAACTGTCTGAACAAGGCGAGACTGCGGGACTTGAGTTCATTCACACATTCAGAAAAGTGGACACACCTCCCTCCACTGGATGGACAGGGACCTAGGATTCTTATCTCACGAAGGTTGCTAAATTTCTGCTCCTAAGCATTTCTCCCGCCATTTACTCAAGCATTGTTCCTCTTCATTCTGACTCCCTTCTTTGCAACACCCCTCACACCTTCTGACAGGGATATAAGGGCTCAGAGATCTCCATTCCTTCTTGTATCTGATGAAAGGAGGGCCAACTCTTGACAGCTTATACTGTGGGAATCTTAAGAGTCTGATAGCACCTTAACAAATAAGATTGAAGGTCAAAGAAGACGGGGACGGCAAAGGATGAGATGGTTAGACAGTGTCATAGATGCAACGAACATGAAATTGAGTGAACTTCAGAGGACAGCAGAAGACAGGAGGGCCTGGCGTGACCTGGTCCATGGGGTCGCGAAGAGTCGGACTCGACTGTGCGAATGAACAACAACAACAAAATATTTCACCTTTTGCCTAGACCTTTTTGGTGTCCTTTTTCTTCTGTAGCTGCTGCTTCCTCTTAATCACATGGGTGATTCCACTCTATCAGGAATTACAGGAACAAATGAAGCTGCCCCTTGGGTCCATCAAGGTCAGTACTGTCTACACAGACCAGCAGCGGCTCTCCAGGGTCTCAGGCTGAGGTCTTTCACCTCACCAACTGCTTGGTCCTTTTAACTGGAGATGCCGGGGACCTGGGACCTTCTGCATGCCAAGCAGATGCTCTACCACAGATCCACAACCCCATGACTCTTCAGGGTTTCAGGAGGAAGAAGAGATTGGATTTATACTCCGCCCTTCACTACCCAAAGGAGTCTCAGAGCGGCTTACAATCCCTTTCCCTTCCCCTCCTCACGGACAGACACTACTGGACTCTTACCAGGCCCGTAATCATGATTGGGCATTTTGGGAGCAGAGCCCACACCGTGGAGGAGCCCTGCCCCACCATGGAGGATGCCAGACCCTCCCAGACCTTGGTGCACCTTGCCTTGTAGGCTTGGGGAGGCTGGGGAAGGAAAGGGAAGCCCCCACCACCACTTCTTGACAGTGTCACTCCCTATTGATCAGCTGTTAGGTTTAACAGCTGATGGGAGGGAAGCGGGGAGGGGCTGGAAGTGATGTCATCGGTGCCTCCCCTCCCATTTCCTGCTGGTTACCAGGTGTCGTGGGCCAGCTTGACCAGCTTGAGTCCAGTGTGGCTGAAGATTCCTCAAGAGACAAGGAGCCACATGCAGCCAGCTGTGAACCAGCTAAAGTTAGTGAATGAGAGATCCAGGCACCTCGAGAGTCATTGCCAGCAGCTGACCTTGACCTACCCAGCAGAGCTCTGAAGTAGCTAAAGAAGCACAGCTGCAGGGAAGTAGCCCACTAGGCTCCCCTTCGTTAATTGGAACAGCAAAGGAAAAAGCTCTGACAAGACTTAAGAACATGCAGACAGAGTGCTTGCCTCTTGACTCGGTGCCAGCTGCTTAATGATAGCAGTTCTGAGTTGAGTGAAGGAGCACCTCCAAGTAGATGGCTATAAACCAGGTTTGTTAAGGAGTGCCTATATAAATTTGGCCTGGAGAATGGCAGAGTGTGGAAGCAACTCGTCACAACCCTGTGAACTTTGGGATTACAACTCTGGACTCTGTCTGCCTCCTGTGATCTCTGGACTGACCTTTGACTCTGCTTTTCCGGACCTGCCTGAAGCTTGCTGATCAACGACCTCGGACTGCCTTGACTCTGCTCTCCAGAACAACCCATGAACTCTGACGGCTGCTAAACCAGTATTTGACCCCTGGACTGGACTCTTGACTGTGATCGAGCTCTGTAGCCTTACTCTGCCTGTATTGCAGGATAGCAGCCCAAAGAGAGGGTAAGCGTCACAGATTTTGTATAAGCAAGTGGCCAAAATGGTTGCTTTGAAAAGTATTTCACTTTGTATAGCAACCAGTTCTACACATTTTTAATCAAATAAACTTGGGCCGTAATCTGGTTTGTATGGAGGGGACTGGGACGGAGGAGGCCTATGCTGGCCTAAATGATATACGGGCGCTTTGATGGCCTTTTTTGATTTCACTTGTGGGATCTCACTTAAAAGGAAGACGGCATGTGTTTTCTGTTGTACTGTGGAGAATAAATTCTTTTGGCTATGGAATACTATTTCCTGCTCGCTTCAGCCCATGCTGAATCGGTAATGAGGTGATCTGGGCCCATGGGTATGAACAACCGTAATTTTAGTCCAAGGCAGTAAATAGCCACTCTGCAGTTGACCAGAACTGTGGCTTTGTAGTGGGACCTGTGTGATGCCGTGATTAAGCCGGCACGTCAACATTTGGCATTTCCACCCACCTTGGGTCCTAAGCCAAATAAATCTTGTTTGGTGGCCAGCATTTTGAACCTTCGGGGATGTCATATCCATTTCACAAAACACGTTGCAATTTGATAGACCGTGTCCAGTTAAATCGTTCCTCGTGCTTTCCAGTAATGTGAATATTGAAAAGTAGAATGCATGGTAGTACCGTGGTCTTGAGCCTGTGTTGTGGATAGAAGGGGAAGGGGAGAAGAGATTGGATTTATACCCCGCCCTTCACTACCTGAAGGAGTCTCAGAGCGGGTTACAATCTCCTTTCCCTTCCCCTCCCCACAACAGACACCCTGTGAGGCAGGTGAGGCCGAGAGAGCTCTTTCAAGGACTGCTCTTGAGAGAACAGCTCTGGGAGAACTTGTGACTGACCCAAGGTCACACCAGCAGCTGCGTGTGGAGGTGTGGATAATCAAACCGGGTTCTCCCAGATTAGAGTCCGCGCTCCTTAACCACTACACCAAACTGGCTGTCAACTTCCAGGTGGTGGCTGGAGACCTCCTGATATTACAACCAGTCTCCAGGCAACAGAGATCAGTTCACCTGGGGGAAATGGCCGCTTTTGAAGGTGGACTCTATGGCACCCCCCAAATCTCCAGGTAGTTTCCAACCTGGAGCTGGCAACCATAGTTGTGTCGTATACAGGGGGGTTGCTCCCCCCACAACTAACAGTTGGGTTCCCAACATTGCCTAGGCAAATGCTGGGAGATTTGGCGGGGGGGGGCTGGAGATGGCAGAGTTTGGGAGGATGTGACATCACTTCTGGGTGCCGCTGAAGGACTTTCACTTAATCTCTATGGTAAAAAACAGAGAGAGTAGTGTAAATTCCTATAGTGTCATTATGGAAGCAATTGTTCGTTTTGCGCCTCAGTTTCTTGAGGGTGGGAGATTAGGGGTGGGGGCGGGGAATTCCCTGTTGTATCTGAGCAATTGGGAAGCCTAGCCATTTTCCTGTGGATTCGATATGTTTTTAGTGCGTGTCATTTCTTCAGACAGGCCAACAGTGGAGCCCACGGACCTTGTCAGAAGGCAGGTGAACCAAAGGTATTCCATGTGCCCCAGAACATGCCCCACCATCCAGGGGTTCTTTAGTAGGCAAGCTGATACGCAGTGTGTTTCTTTTTTTTAATAGTACACTTTGGCCCCGGTCACACGGGCCGGATATCGCGGGGGGGAGGCGTGGCTGTTTGCCCCGGAGCGAACTACCGCGCGGCAGCTGGATCAAACGTCCCGCCCGACATCCCGCCGACGTCCCGTGGTTGGGGGGAGGTGCCGATCATAACCTCACTCCTGCGGCGCGGCAAAGAAGCGGTGCCGCGGGGGTTGTGTTGTTTTTTTTAACCCAAGTGTTCGCATGCGCCGTTGGGTGCTTGTGCGCACCTGTGGAGACTTGACAAAAAAAAAGTTTTCGCGACGGGACATGGGCGGGCGCCGGATGCCACGAGCTAACACCGGAAACGTGATCTGACGCCTGCCCTTGCCCCGCGGTTTCCGGAAACTAGTACCTTGGAGGTACTAGTTTTTTACCCTGCATCTTTGGAGTCAAGCCTCGGGTGAGCCACGGGAGCTCTACGCTTCCCAGATGTGGCGGTGAGATCGCGCCCAGAAAATCCGCCTATCTTCCGTCTCTCTAGCGTGGCTAATGCGCCGTGTGACCGGGGCCTTTATTAGTTTTTAGGGTCTACAGGGGCGAGGGGGGGAAAAGAGAAACAAGATAACAGGTCTCCTGCATGATGTAACTCTTCTCCACATATCATTTCACACTACAAAGAGAGAGACTGTGAAATTTTAGAAGTTCATAAAGGCTATTTCATATTATATCAAAGAGTTCATATCTTTATATTTCTTTCTCATCCGGTCGTAAGAAGGAGTCCATAGTCCAACAAAGTCTTCTTCCATTTGCCCTTGTAAGATCAAAGTGAGTTTGTCCATTTCCACACTTTCCGTCGTCTTCATTATTAGGTCTTGTTCAGAGGGTATTGTTGGAAGTTTCCAAAAAGTTGCAAATAAGATTCTAGCTGCTGTTACTACATGAATGATATCTTTGATTTTTTTTTTTTTAATCAAACTCATCTGGTATAGAAGTCAGTAAAAACAATTCTGGTCGAAAAGGTAACGAAGTCTGCAAAACTGCCTGTATAAATGTATGTACCATTCATAACCCAAAACTTGCATACAGTTTCACATGTCCACCACATATGGTAAAACGTACCTGCATGTTTTTTACACTCCCAGTAACTATTAGACATATTTTTGTACATTTTGGCCAGTCTATCTGGTGTTAAATACCATCTATAAAACATCTTATACAGATTCTCTTTAAATGCAACCAGTATGGTCATTTTCAGATTCACGTTCCACAGTTTACTCCACTGTGCCAGATCAAAATCATAACCGAGATTTTGCATCCATTTGCTCATAGAGTCTTTAACCCCTTCATCTTCAATTTTCATTTGCGTTAAAAATACATACATTTCCTTAATCAACTTATCATTAGATGTACGTAACAATTTTTCAAATGCACGTTGTTCTTTTAAAAAAAACAACCCAGATTTTCTATCTTTAGCATCTGATATGCACTGTGTTTCTTGGAGAAAGGGAGGCCAACCTCCAGGGGGGACCTAGGGATCCCCCGGAATGGCAGCTCATCTCCAGACGACAGAGATGAGTTACCCTGGAGAAAATGGAGGGTGGACTATGGCGTTGTACCCTGTCCTCCCCAGGATCCACCCATAAATCTCCCCCTGGATCTGGCAACCCTGCCCCCAGGGCCAGCCCCAGCTTACTTTGCACCCTAGGCGAGGATCCCTTCTGGTGCCCCCTCCCCCGGTGCGCCCACCATTTTTCAAAAATAAATGTATTTTAAGAAGAATGAAAAACACAAATAATCAAGAAACTCCCAGAGTATGTGGCCGGGTTAAGTTTGGCGCCCCTAAGGGCCGTCCTGCTCTAGGCGACCGCCTAGTTCGCCTAGTGAGTGAGCCGGCCCTGCCTGCCCCCAATCAGACGAGCAAAGCTGTCATGGCGGAGCATGAGGGAGGGGTTGTTTCGTAGATATGAGGGATCAAGACCACGAAGGGCTTTATACTTAACTGACCTGAACTCAGTAAACTGATGGGCAGCCGAAGGAGTGACTGCAGAATCAGAATAGTATGCCTCACACCACCTTGCTCCTGAGACCTAGTTTGGTGTAGCAGTTAAGGAGCACGGACTGTAATCTGAGATTACCAGGTTTGATTCCGCACTCCTCCACATGCAGCTGCTGGTGTGATTTTGGGTCAGTCACAAGTTCTCTCAGAGCTGTTCTCTCATGAGCAGTTCTTGAAAGAGCTCTCTCAGCCCCACCTCCCTCACAGGGTGTCTGTTGTGGGGAGGGGAAGGGAAAGGAGATCGTCAGCCACTCTGAGAAGCCTTCGGGTAGTGAAGGGCGGCGTATAAATCCAATGTCTTCTGATAATAACATTTGGTAATCCAACTCCAAAGCATGCACATATTTATGTTGGTACAGGCAAAACAATTGTAATTGTGTGTGCCACTTCTTAATGAAAGACTCACAACAAGCAGTTGTTTGGTTATGGATTATCAATGTTTATAGTTAGTCAACATGTCAGTGATACATTTCAGGTATACAAATACTGGCTCTTCGTTAATCTCTTGCTCTGAGTTTTGAAATTATTTGATCTCACACACATGAAATAATGCACTTTCAGACCACTTTCATTGTTTTTTGGGAGTGCGTGCAAATGAATTTTCCCACTGGTGGCAGCAGAAAGTACTGTCAAGTCGCAGCCAATTTATGGCGACCCTGTAAGGTTTTCAAGGCAAGAGACATTCAGAGGTGGTTTGCCCCTTACACACAATAAAATCCCGTTGCAAAGTGCACTGAAAGTGCATTATTCAGTGTGTGTGAAAGCAGCAGTAATTTGGTCCTTTAGTACAAAGGCCCTGTTCATACGAGGCGTTTTGGGCCGGGAGGGGGACGGAACGGGGGCGAAGCAAACGGGCGCGATCCCACGGCAACATCTGGGAATCGTTGCCTGCCCGTCCCTGATCCGTTCCTACCGCCGAAAACGCGCAGTAAAGAAGAACCACCTACCTAGGTGGTTCTTTCCAGTAGAGCGCCTCAAGCCAGGCCGTGGGATCGGCCGGCGCGTCCTTGCGTCGGCGCATCCCAGCCCCCAGCCGTACTGCGCATGCTCAAGCATGCGCAGTTCGGCAGACTCCCCCTCCCATCCGACTCTTCCTCCCCGGCATCTGATCATGCCGGGGAGCGCCGCGCCGCGGCTTGGGGGATCCGTCGGATCCCGCCGCGGCGTCTCAACTTTGGTGCGGCTCAGATTAGCCGCAGTTCAGCCGTCCTTTTCCCTGCTGTGTGGCAGGGACCAAAGGCTGCTTTGAGGATCTTAGAGGTTTTTTTTTTTTTTAAGTACTCGTCAGAAAGAGCACATTTTTGCACTTAAACAGGGATCTTTCCTGTTGGTGTGTGTTTCTTTTCTCCATTTCCAAAATGGTATTTTTAAAAAAAGTCTTAATAGAGTGACATAATGTACATAAATTACTTTTCCTTTAGATTTAACAGGAGCATTTCCCTCTACAATATGAATTAGGCTAATTGCGATGCATAAAAGGCCAGAGGCTGCTACCCTACCGCTTGTTGACATCGTTGCCATGAATCAGCCTGTGTGATATCATGACCTTGTTTACCAGTTTGGGTTATTTAAGATGGCACCCCCTTTCAGCTCTGCAGAAATGCAAAGGCCGGAAGGTCTGGAATCCCTCAAACGCAGGAGGGCCTCTTGTTCTAAATATACTTTCCGGAAGGTTCTGCAGTACTTTTTCTGTGGTTGGAGAGAGACCCTGATTCCGCCTCCTCTCATCCCCCCACCCTTTGTTGATAACCTTTATATAATTTTGTCCTTTTATGTGGACAAATAAAATAGGGTCTCTTTTTTTTGGTATGACTATCCCCTTTGCTGCGGAGGATTTACTGTGTAGATGTAATCCTGCAATTTAAACGGGCTAAAAAAGTTCTCCTTGGAATTCTGGAATCTCCTCTTACCAAGCGGCTGAACCGAGGCCCTCCAAAGCTCAGGCGTTTGCAGAAAGCGCTATTTAATTAGAACGGAAAATTGGCAACTTTAAGAACGAGGGGTTCTTCTGCAGCTGCTTTCTTTCTCATCTTCGCGTTACAAGCAAAGGCAGGAGTTGTTTTCCTGCGAATGAAAAAAAAACCCCTGGTTTATGACAACCGAATATCTTGGGTTTTCTGTCTCTGCGCCAAAAAACAAAACGAAAAAGTTTAGAACTGACAGCATGTGTCAGTGCCTTGGTGTCAAGTTTGGAAAATGTGTCTGAGAATGAAATTGACTGAAACTGTGCTAATTGAAGTACTAAATGCTCATATTTTAAGGACGTTTTCCTGTGGCAAAATGCTGGAGTCAACAGGACATGAATGAAATTCTTATGCATTGGGGGGTGGGGGGGTGGATATTATCTGGGACAAGAAAGCATTTAATTTAAGTTCTTGTTTTGTGACAGTGGAACAGATCTTTCCTCTGCAACCCCTGTGCCCTCTGAAAACCTTATCCTGCGGTTAGAGGGAACCTTCAGCATTATTATGGGATGTGACATGCTGTGGAGGAAGGCAGAAATAGTAGCTGCCTTTCCACCTGTGAAATAGCTTAGGTCCCAGCTATTTTCAGTGTTTTATACTGTTCATCATCCCATTCTTTCATATGGTCCACTGAAAAGTATATTTGCTAAGTAATTCGAAAGATCACTCTAAAGGTTAGATTTGCGTTTGCCACATTATTATAATCCTCTGTCTACACCTTGAGTGTTAGTATGGTAGAAAACCGTGTGCCCTTCTTTTCAACTGTGTGTATGGAATTCCATGCATCTTGCTGTTTGTGGAAGCACATGCCCAGTTAACTTATATCTGTGCATAAGGACTTAAAAAAATACTATCAATTCTGCAGGGTGTTCCTCTATTCAAAAATATTGTATTAGCACTAATAATAATAATAATAATAATAATAATAATAATAATAATGATGATGTCTCATTTTGTTCCTGTTGTTGACTGGATCCCCTTTACCTTATATGGTGATGATTTTACATACATATTTGCAGGGCTATTTTGGGGCAGGAACGCACAGGAACGGAGTTCCGACTGGCTCCCAAGTTGGCCACACCCAGCAGGAACTCATTATCATAATAGGCCACACCCAACAGCAGGAACTCATTCGGACTGGCTACAATTGAGGTGTGTGGCCTAACATGCAAAGGAGTTCCTGCTCCAAAAAAAGGCCCTGGGTTTTGACAACAAACAAGGTCAACAGAATAAGAAGCAAAAGGTGGGTGTGGTTGGATGACCAGACTTCTGGTAACATGGGGGTGTGGCCTAATATGCTAATGAGCTGTGCTGTCAGGGTGTGGCCTAATATGCTAATGAGTTCCTGCTGTTGGGTATGGCCTATTATGGTAATGAGTTCCTGCTGGGCTTTTTCTACAAAAAGAGCCCTGCTTGTGTGTGTGTAAAGCTGACTTATGGTGACCCCATGTGGTTTTCAAGGCGACAGACGTTCAGACGTCCTTTGCCATTGCCTTGCCCTCTGCATAGCAACCTTGGACTTCCTTAGTCTCCCATCCAAATACCAACCAGGGCCAAACCTGCTTAGCTTTTGAGATTTGATGAGATCCAGCTAGCCCCTGGGCTTATCAAGGTTAGGGGGATATACGTTTAGGAGAACCCATTTAAAAGGATATTTTCCTGTACATACAAGAACAAAAAGTTTAGAATTGAGCATAGCGGTCGTTTGGTGTTGTTTTCCCCCCCTCTTGGAATCTCAAATGCAGATGTAATTAAAACCATGAGTACTTGCTTCATACCAGGAGTTACTGCACAACGTTATAGCTACACAAACGTTGTTAAAAGGCTTTAGGCCTTACGAAGGTTGCTCAAGAAAGTCAGGGAGTGATTGTGAAGCCTGGTTGCTGCAGAATACAGCTGCCGAGCTTCTAACTTGGAACACGTTGATTTGACTGCATTGCAGTTCTTTGGAAACACTTCCCTTGGTTTCCTGTTTGTTTCTGGGTACAATTCCAAGATCTTGATTCTCACCCTAAAGCTGTTCCCAGCTTGCGACCTATGTCCTAAATGAACAGTTTCTTCTACTATTAACTTGATTATCTATGTATTTGGAAAATTTCTGTGTCGCCTCTCCAGGGAACCAGTCACGCACTCTCAGCCTGACCTACCTCACAGGGTCATTGTGAGGATAAAATGGAAAAGAAGAGAGGGATGTAATCTGCTTTGGGTATAATACAGGGCTATTTTTGGGCAGGAACGCACAGGAACGGAGTTCCGGCTGGCTCCCAAGTTGGCCACGCCCAGCAGGAACTCATTAGCATAATAGGCCACACCCAACAGTAGAAACTCATTTGGATTGGCTACATTAGGGGTGTGTGGCCTAACATTCAAAGGAGTTCTTGCTACAAAAAAAGCCCTGGGTTTTGACAACAAACAAGGTAAACAGAATAAGAAGGGAAAGGTGGGTGTGGCTGGATAACCACACTTCTGGTAACATGTGGGTGCGGCCTAATGTGCTAATGAGCTGTGCTGTCAGGGATGTGGCCTAATATGCTAATGAGTTTCCGCTGTTGGGTGTGGCCTATTATGCTAATGAGTTCCTGCTGGGCTTTTTCTACAAAAAGAGCCCTGGAAATAAAGTAATATTTTTTTTAAGATATGTAAACGGGCAAGAGGCAAATGAGTGCTTAATATTTCACTCTGTTATCATTGTTAATCAGTTACTAACCCAGTAGTGGATAAAGATATTTGCCAGTCAGAAAATATAGACCTAAAACTTGTGTCTCCAGGGAATCGCACATTTGCATCCAAAGCTCAATTTGGGATTAGTGAATTATAGATTCTAGATATATTCAAGCAAATGAGCAGAAGAAGAAGAGAAGAAGAGATTGGATTTATACCCCGCCCTTCACTCGGAGTCTCAGAGCGGCTTACAAACTCCTTTTCCTTCCCCTCCCCACAACAGACACCCTGTGAGGTGGGTGGGGCTGAGAGAACTCTGACACAAACTGCTCTTTTTCAAGGACAGCTGTGCCAGAGCTTGTGACTGACCCAAGGTCACATCAGCAGCTGCGAGTGGAGGAGTGGGGAATCAAACACGGTTCTCCCAGATTAGAGTCTGCACACTTAACCACTACACCAAACTGGTTCCTTTACTTAATAGCTCCAAATAGCTTGAAGGCCATTCCCCCCCACCAACAGTATGCCATGAGTAAAGTCCGCGTTACGAGATACTATTTTTCAGGTATGCATTATGCTATTGCAACCACCATAAGTTGGTACAGTATAATTTTACCTGTAGGCTACTGAATGGAGTTCTGGAACGGGCAGCAACATAGATAGGCTACCCTCCCCCCCACATAAATAAAAACAGGAGGATGTCTGGAAGGGTTGTGCATGTTTAATATGTTAGGCAAATATCGTTTACATTTTTAGATACAGACACTGCATTTAGAAAACGCCCAGAATTAAAAGAAGGCAGATGCTGGCTGTTCAGATCTAAAAAAAGGAACACCACTAGGCAAAAACAACTTACAAGCAAATAAGCAAGTATATAATGATCAAATAAGCATAACAGCAAGTGTAATGTAAATCAAATAAGCATAACAACAAGTATGATATAATGAAATGTAAATCAAATAAGCATAACAACAAGTATGATATAAATCAATAGGCCAAAGTGCAAAGATAATAGAAACAGTCAGAGTCTTCTCTAGCATAGAGGCAATATTAAAGTCCAAATTGGAATGCCAGTCATCAAATTTTCTGAGCCATCAAAAGCTTCTGAGCCATCAAAAGCCGACACGTAATCCGGATGCCTGAAGCCGCGTTTCGAATTGTTCTTATTCAAGTATGGCTGTAATGGGACCCAGTCTCAAAAGCTGGCATGTGCTAAGCCAGAATGATCAGTCAAGGAGGATTAAGGACCCTGTTTCTATTATCTTTGCACTTTGGCCTATTGATTTATATCATACTTGTTGTTATGCTTATTTGATTTACATTTCATTATATCATACTTGTTGTTATGCTTATTTGATTTACATTACACTTGCTGTTATGCTTATTTGAATCATTATATACTTGCTTA
>NW_015174852.1:885240-889026 GCF_001447785.1 Gekko japonicus
CCCTTTTTTTTTGGCTGTTCAGATCTGGCAAAACATTATTCAGGGCTCTTTTTGTAGAAAAAGCCCAGCAGGAACTCATTAGCATAATAGGCCACACCCAACAGCAGAAACTCATTAGCATATCAGGCCACACCTGACAGTGCAGCTCATTAGCATATTAGGCCGCACCCCCATGTTACCAGAAGTGTGGTCATCCAGCCACACCCACCTTTTGCTTCTTATTCTGTTTACCTTGTTTGTTGCCAAAACAGGGCTTTTTTGTAGCAGGAACTCCTTTGCCTGTTAGGCCACACACCCCTAATGTAGCCAATCCTAATGAGTTCCTGCTGTTGGGTGTGGCCTATTATGCTAATGAGTTCCTGCTGGGCGTGGCCAACTCGGGAGCCAGCCGGAACTCCGTTCCTGTGCGTTCCTGCCCCAAAATAGCCCTGGTTATAATTAGGATTCAGAGAACACTGCAGTCTAGTTCCGGGGCAACTCTCCACGCATGAAGTAGCCTTATACGGAATCAGACCGTTGGTCTATCAAGGTCAGTATTGTCCACTCTGACTGGCAGCAGCTCTCCAGGGTCTCGGGCACTGGTCGTTTCACCTCATCTACTCCCTGATCCTTTTAACTGGAGATCCCCAGGACTGAACCTGGGACCTTCTGCGTGCCAAGCAGATGCTCCGCCCCTGAGCTATAGCTCCTCCACTACAAGTACAAACAGAATACTTTATATTGCACTGCAAATGTTAATCTTGGTTGCAAGGTTAGATACTTCCAGAACCAAAAAGACACTTTTTATAATAATTGAAGTCAGGGCTATCTTTTGGGCAGGAACGCAGAGGAACGGAGTTCCGGCTGGCTTCAGAGCTGGACACTCCCACTACAGGCAAAACCTCTGCATGTGTGGCTGCAGGGGGAAGGCCTGGAAAGCGACCCCCCCATTTAAATTCCTCCCCGTGCCTTCCCCTCTTGCCAGTTTGGTGTAGTGGTTAAATGTGCGGACTCTAATCTGGGAGAACCGGGTTTGATTCCCCACTCCTCCACTTGCACCTGATGATGTGACCTTGGGTCAGTCACAAGCTCTGGCACAGCTGTCCTTGAAAAAGAGCAGTTTCTGTCAAGAGCTCTCTCAGCCCCACCCACCTCACAGGGTGTCTGTTGTGGGGAGGGGGAGGGAAAGGAGTTTGTAAGCCACTCTGAGACACCTTTGGGTAGGGAAGGGCGGGGTATAAATCCAATCTCTTCTTCTTCTCTTCCCCGGCCTGTCCAAGGGCCAGCTTGCCCAGGCTTCATGTAGCCACGGAGCACCCGGGCAAGCCAAGGGAAGGCAGTTTAAACTGCCTTCCCTTCAAGGGAAGGCATGGGGTGTGTGGCCTAATATGCTAATGAGTTTCTGCTGGGCTTTTTCTACCCAAAAAGCCCTGATTGAAGTATATTTGAAAGAAGGGCGGTGAGGTTTGCTATTATACTTTAAGAATGGCAAATTCTTAGTTAATTGCTTAGGTAGAAATCAAGAAACATTTTAAAAACCGGGAAAACACAGTCTGCTCATTTGTCTTTTAAAGTTTAGTTCCTGTTTGGGCATCAATTATTTCAGTGGTTTGGCGTTCCATTTGTGTACAGAATGATAAGAGGAGCTAACATAACGCTTTCTGTTTGTGGGAAGGTAACAGCATTCCG
Source organism: Gekko japonicus (assembly GCF_001447785.1). NCBI lineage: Eukaryota > Metazoa > Chordata > Lepidosauria > Squamata > Gekkonidae > Gekko > Gekko japonicus. The sequence goes on from NW_015174852.1 coordinate 886,909, forward strand.
TGCGCCTTGGTGTTTAGTCATGCTGGCCACATGACCACGGAAACGTCTTCGGACAGCGCTGGCTCTTCAGCTTTGAAACGGAGATGAGCACCGCAACCCTAGAGTCGGACTCGACTGGCTTTCGAGCAAGGGAACCTTTACCTTTTTTTTCTGTTTGCAGTGATCACAGGTTGGGTGCCGAGATGGACTTTTGAATTGGTTTGCTGCTGTTTTTGCACAAGGCGAGGATGATGCCTTACTGCTGCGGCGATATGGAATTGAATAGTATTTAGTCGTCTTCTTTCTTCTAGGTCATCTTTATCCAGTGGATATTAAAGAAGAGCCTGAAGTCCTAGAAGCGGCAGCTCGGGAGTATTATGCAAAACTTTTGGAACGGCCTTCATCAGCTGCTGAGTGTTTCTTTATCCCGGGAAGAGAGAAAGTAAGTAAATGTATTCTTTTAAGGTACCAGCAGAACAGAAGCACCGTTGACTAGAATTTCCTGCATAAGCCAGTTGGCTAATGTTGGCAGTGGAAAGTCCTGTCAAGTCACAGCCAACTTATGGTGGCCCCGTAGGGTTTACAAGGCAAGAGATGCCACAGAGGTGGTTTGCCATTTCCTGCTTCTGCGTAGCAACCCTGGACTTCGTTGGTGGTCTCTGTTCTGGCCTTGGGCTTCCGCTGGTCTCCTCAAGAGTTGAGGCTTACCCTGCAGGGACTGGAGCGTAGAGCAGGCTTTGTCTAGAGCAGGCAGGGTCTAGAAGCTTCATCTAGCAGGCAAGAGTTTCAGCTTTCTAAACTGGTCGATCCAGCAAGGCTGTCTTCCCAGTTCCCTGGCTTAAATCGGTTGGAAGCAATGCTCCCTCCAAGCTGTGGAAGTCTTGTGAGCAGAAATTCTACTTTGTGAGCTACTGGCATTAAAGTTGTGAGCGAGCGATCTGGCTACTGTATAAATCTGTCTGCTCTGGAGCCCTCCTTCCGGAGCGAAGACAAAAATGCGTGAGCCGGAGGCTAGGAAACTGTGAGCTAGCTCATACTAACTCAGCTTAGAGGGAACACTGGTTGGGAGGCAATTGAGCATTGCTGACAGGTGCTGGAGGCAATGCTGCACACCAGTCCAGATCCTTCAAGGAATCACCAGAGGGGACCCTAAGCGGCTTGCATTCTTCTCTCCTCCATTTTATCCTCACAACAACCCTGTGAAGTAGGGTAGGCTGAGAGTCCTTAAGTGGCCCAAGGTCCCCCACTGAGCTTCTGTGGCCGAGTGGGAGGTTCGAACCTGGATCTCCCGGACAGTAACCTGTTGCTCTAACCACTACACCACACTGGCTCTCTGTTTGATACTATGAATATATAAAAGAAACCAGCCTGTTTTCTTTGGTCCATAATTGTAGAAAAGAAAATAGCGATCTAAGGAGGCTTCATGAACTATAAGAAGTGGCTATAGCTTAGAGGTAGATTGCATGCAGGGAGAGAATCCCAGATTCAGTCCCTAAACTTCTCCAGCTAGCAGTTGTTTGGGGAGACCTCCCCCCTTCTGAGGCCTTGGAGAGGCACTGCCAGTCAATATGGGGTGCGGTGAACCTGTGCCTTCTGTCTCTGGCAGTCCTGCAGACTGGGAGAGGGTCCTGGGGGGCTGGGAGGGGGGTTTGGAGGGCTCGAGTCCTGCCCAGCAGAGGCCTGGTGGTGACTATCTTGGGCTGATGGTGAGGTTTCCCTTACCTCCGGTGCTGAGGAAGTACCGGGCCCTTCTTGGTCCCTCTGGTCCCCCGTAGTCACTGATTTTGGCTCCTCCCCTAGGAATTCTGAGTCCGGGTCACTGAGCGGGTTAGAGGAGGTCATGACAGTCTCCCCATCCAAGTCCTAACCAAGGCCGATCTTACTTCGCTTCTGAGATTGGCCTAGCATGGGCCCTCCATGGCCAGGGCTGGCTAACAACCAGGGCTCTTTTTGTAGAAAAAGCCCAGCAGGAACTCATTAGCATAATAGGCCACACACAACACCAGAAACTCATTAGCATATTAGGCCACACCCCTGCCAGCACAGCTCATTAGCACATTAGGACGCCCCCCCATGTTACCAGAAGTGTGGTCACGCAGCCACACCCACCTTTTGCTTCTTATTCTGTTTACCTTGTTT
>NW_015174852.1:889229-889733 GCF_001447785.1 Gekko japonicus
GTCGCCGGGGTTTGTTTTTTTTTGTTCTCCAGGCCTTCCCTCTGTAGCTACGCATGCAGAGGTTTTGGCTGTAGTGGGCGTGGCCAACTCTGAAGCCAGCTGGAACTCCGTTCCTGTGCGTTCTTGCCCAAAAATAGCCCTGCTAACAACAATGAAATCAGAATTCAGTTCATGGTTTGGGCCAAATCAGTTTGGCTTTGAGCCTCCTTGAGAGGACTGGCATGGAATCGTGTCAAGTGCAAAGCAAATGAAATATGGTTTGAAAAGTTTTTATTAAACGTATGGATTTTAATTAAAAAAAACCCAAAACACACACACACCCAAGCCAGCGTAGCGATGACTCAGCGGTAGAGCATCTGCCTTGAATGCAGAAGGTCCCAGGTTCAATCCCCGGCATCTCCAGGTAAAAGGACCAGGCAGGAGGTGATGGGAAAGACCTCTGCCTGAGATCCTGGAGAGCTGTAAAGAGGGGCTGTGGCTCAGTAGAAGAGCCTCTGCCTAGCA
>NW_015174852.1:890064-894785 GCF_001447785.1 Gekko japonicus
GGAGTAAGGATAACATGGGAGGGAGAGAACCCCCCTCCAGCCATAATATACACAAATAGAAATCTGAATTTAAGAACTTTTAAAATGCGATTCCTGCAATCTAAGAATTAATGCTAAATCTCAGTGACTCTCTGCATTCCTATCTGATAGGAGCTAGTGAAGCCTTGCTTTGTTTGTATTACTTGATGGACTAGCAGTCTGATTCAGTAGTTTAGTTTATTATTATTACGGTATTAAGACCAACATACGGAGTAAGGATAACATGTGAGGGAGAGAAACCCCCTCCAGCCATAATATACACAAATAGAAATCTGAATTTAAGAACTTTTAAAATGCGATTCCTGCAATCTAAGAATTAATGCTAAATCTCAGTGACTCTCTGCATTCCTATCTGATAGGAGCTAGTGAAGCCTTGCTTTGTTTGTATTAATGTGCCCAGGTGTCCTATCGACTAATGGGGTAATAATTTTAAGACGAGCCTCCCTGTAAAATGGACATCAAAACCCCACTATGATACAAGTCACATGAATGAAACATCGATGCAATAAACGTAGCAAGTCACAAGATTTGAAACATAACTGGACAAGCCATTCAAACAGAACACAATAGGAATTAACAACAATATATAGACAGCAACCCTATTGCTCATTAAAATAATGTAAATGCAGTTTGAATAAAGTAAGGAAAATCAAAGTACTGTTATGATCTCTTCATACCGCTGAGGAATTGAGTGGGAAGGGACTATTGGTTCCAAGAAAGTTGCTTCAATAAAAGGAAGCCATTTCGTGTAAAATAGAGATTGAGATTTATAGGTGTTAGCAGGAGGGATACATGTGGCAATCTTTTCCATGGTATAGTATTCCCAGATTTTTGTGTGCCAATGATAAGAACATAAGAGACGCCAATGTTGGATCAGGCCAATGGCCCATCCAGTCCACCACTCTGTCACACAGTGGCCAAAAATACCAGGTGCCATCAGGAGGTCCAGCAGTGGGGCCAGGACATCAGAAGCCCTCCCATTGTTGCCCCCTCCCCAACAAGCACCAAGAATACAGTTCATCCCTTGCCCCAGACAGAGAGTTCCTATAAGAACAGAAGAGAAGCCAGTGTTCGATCAGGCCAATGGCCCATCCAGTCAGACACTCTGTGGCACACAGTGGCCAGAAACACCAGGTGCCATCAGGAGGTCCAGCGGTGGGGCCAGGACACTAGAAGCCCTCCCACTGTTGCCTCCCCCCCCCAAGAACCAAGAATACAGTTCATCCCTTGCCCCAGACAGAGAGTTCCTATAGAACATAAGAGAAGCCAGTGTTGGATCAGGCCAATGGCCCATCCAGTCCAACACTCTGTGGCACACAGTGGCCAGAAATACCAGATGCCATCAGGAGGTCCACCAGTGGGGCGGGACATTAGAAGCCCTCCCACTGTTGACCCCCCCCTCCAAGCATTAAGTCTGATTCGCTATAAGGCAGCTTCGTATCTGTTCAACAAAAAACACAGAGAATCATGGCTAGACCAAGATCGTGGGAGCCGTATCCATCGAGAACTAGAGGGTTCAAGGTTCACTGAGGTCAGAGTGTGGAGCTGGGAGCTTGAGCTAGAGGTCGGCTGGATCAATCCCAATAGTTCAGCCTCTTTCCCCCTCCCACTGTCCATCCACGGCAGCATCCGCTACCTTGCCGGGTTCAATCCCTGGCCTCTCCGCTTAAAAGGATCACGTAGTAGGTGATGTGAAGGACCTTTACTTTGAGACCCCAGAAAGCAGCTACCAGTCAGAGCAGACAATACTGACTTTCATGGGCCAAGGGCCTGACTTCATGTGTTCATTCCCTTGCGGCTTCCACTTTCTCTGTCACCTTACCAGAGAGCTTGTTTAGTGGCCTTTAAAAAAAAATGCTGTGGCATTATGCTATAGCAATATTGCAACTACTTATTTTAAAAATTAAGCCATTGAGTGGCGTCTGGGAGATGGCAAAAGAAAGTGTCTGTGTGTGGGGCAAACTTCCAAGTGGGCATTCTATTGTGATTGCGAATGCCTCTGCATTTGTTGCATATAGCCCAGATGTCCCAGCAAAGGCAATTCTTGAGATGCGGCAGGCACAAAGTATTGCTGTGATCAGGCGAAGACTGAAGGTAAAGGTAAAGGTTCCCTCGCTCGAAAGCCTTAAGGGTGTGTGGCCTTATGACACACTTCCGGTGATGTCAGGGGGTGTGGTCTTATGACACACTTCCGGTGATGTCAGGGGGTGTGGCATATGCTAATGAGTTATGCTAATGAGTTCCCCTAGCTCTTTTTCTACGACCCCTGGAAATACTGAGACTTCCAGAGGGGTAGCTGTGTTAGTCTACTGTAGCAAAATCAACTAGAACTCCAGTGGCACATTAAAGTCTCACCACATTTACTCCAGCAGGATCTTTTGCGAGTCGGAGCTTACTTCTTCAGATGCTATGAAGAGGAAATCATTTTGGATATTTTTATCAGGAAACATCAGGATTTGGAGCGTGGCCTTTCGAAAGCAAGAAATTGCAAGTAGATAAATAGGTGCCACTTCAGTGGGAAGGTGACAGCGTTCCGTGCGCCTTGGTGTTTAGTCATGCCGGCCACATGACCATGGAAACGTCTTCGGACAGCGCTGGCTCTTCGGCTTGGAAACGGAGATGAGCACCGCAGCCCTAGAGTCGGACTCGACTGGCTCTCGAGCAAGGGAGCCTTTACCTTTACTATAAAGTTCTGTCAAGTTGCAGCTGACTTTTGGGAAGTCCTCATGGGGTTTCCAAGGCAAGCGATGTTCGGAGGTGGTTTGCCCCGGCCTGCCTTTGCATAGAGACTCTTGATTTCCTTGGTGGTCCCCCATCCAAGGGCTGACCTTGCTTGGCTTCTGAAATCTGGCTAGCCTGGACCATCCAGGGCCAGAGCATTTGGAAATAGACGGGATTTCAAAAGCAGTCGTTGATCCGTCTTGACTTTGAATCAACCGCTGTACAGTGAAAAAACCTGAAAAACAACACTGGATGCCTACAGTCCCTTGGGCAGGAGGAAAATTGTAGGCTCAGAAGTTGTTCATGCGTGGTCTTCAACCGCTTAAGCGCAGCTGAATTTCTTTCGGTTCTAGAGGGTGTTTTTTTGGTGCCTGACAATTGCATTTTTCTAATGTGCATTGTGTTGTCATGGAACGTTTGCCCAAAAAAGGGGGTTGAAGCAAACGAGATAAAAATGCTTACAGAATAGGTCTGCAGTGCAGGCCGTTCCCAGCTGGAGGCGGACAGCGTGTTCAAATCTTTCTCCCATCCCTCACTTAAATGTTGGCATCCTTCCGGTGCGTTGCTGCTCTTACAGCACTGTCTTACTTGCACAAGACAAGAAAGAAAAACCTCCGTAAACGTTATTTATGCTTTTGAGCTGAAGCAACACCGTAGCTAACTTGAAATAATTGCTTCATGCAATTTTGGAACGTGGTCTTGTAGTAGTTTCCAGAGTGGGGGGCGGGGAGGCCAAGTTTAAACCGAGGAGGCTGCCTGGCTTGAAACACTCTTTTGATGACCTCTAGCGTTGCGGGAATGGAACTGCTTTCAAACCGAAATGTGAGCAACTGCTGGGGAGGGGGAGAGAGGATGCGGGAAGATGAGATGCTGTCCTTAGCTCAACCTGTCGTGCCTGGATGCCGAGCGAGTATCCCATCTGGTGCTCCGTTGGGGAGAGGGGGAAAGAGGGATTGAAGAGCTTAGCACGCTAAGCAATGTTCCAGCCGTACAATAGCGAGACACAATAGGGTGACCTAAGGATGCGGCCTTCCCTTTGGTTTAAGAGCATCTTGGTTCCTATGCTTTACATTCAGAGCTTGGGTATTCTTTTAACTTTCTGTTGTATTGCTTTTTGCATGGGGGTGGGGAGAGGCGTGGATGGGGAAAGTTAATCTAGGGCTACTTTAGGGTGATAACATTAATGCAGTGAGGAGGATTTTGTCCTTTGGTGGGGAGGGGCGTCCTTTTTTCTCTTGTTAAGGGCATTTGGATTTTGACTACTTGCGACTTGAAGTTCTGTTGTTTTGAAAATAAATCGACAAATGCAAAGAAAAGTGGGCCAGAATGTTGTGGCAGAGTATTACGTTAGGGTGTTAGGATGATGAACAGCCAAAACTTGTGATGGAACTTTAAACCCCTGTCACTCTTGAAGCCCAAATGCTGTCTTCCGCTTCCCTTGTTTGGGCCTGATAGCCACATCAGGTTTTTTTTTTGCAATGGAGCTGTTTAAACTGAGCGGCCATACATTACAATAAACACTTCATAAATTTACAGGCACTTGTCAAGGAAAGGAGGTAGGCCTGCTTAAGGCTTTTCGGGTAATCAGACTAAGTGGATCGTAGAATTAATTATTTAATGAGGGTTTGTTATCTGCTCGTTTAGCCAGAACACATACCTATATGTAATATATATATATTTTAATTTATTCACTTCATTTATACCTCACCTTTCTACTCAGTGGGGGGCTCAGAGGTTAAGACAGTGAGCTGCAGACCGGAAGGTCTGTAGCTCGGCAGTTTGAGACCTGAGTGTGCCGCATGACGGAGTGAGCTGCCATCTCTGTCCCCAGCTCCTGCCAACCTAACAGTTCGAAAGCAAGACATTGCAAGTAGATTAAATAGGTACCGCTTCGGTGGGAAGGTAACAGCGTTCCGTGCCCCTTGGTGTTTAGTCATGCCGGCCACGTGACCACGGAAACA
>NW_015174852.1:895233-899450 GCF_001447785.1 Gekko japonicus
GCCCCCTGGGCTCTTTAGTGCCGGAGCTCCGCTCCTGTGCGCTCCTGCAGGAAATGACCCCTGGATATATGATAGTAGTAAAAATATTATTCTTACCGCAGCAGAAGAAGAGCCAAGATCTGGCATACGACTCAACGCCTGGATCAGCCCTAAACATAAGCCACTGAATGTGTCGCGTGGGAGAAGGGAGTGGGTGTGGCTTATTCCCCATCACTGAATTGGGCGTGGCTTGTGTCCCTCATCGGCTCTTGGGCTGCGGTGGCTCAGAGGTTAAGACAGTGAGCTGCAGACCGGAAGGTCTGTAGCTCGGCAGTTTGAGACCTGAGTGTGCCGCATGACGGAGTGAGCTGCCATCTCTGTCCCCAGCTCCTGCCAACCTAACAGTTCGAAAGCAAGACATTGCAAGTAGATTAAATAGGTACCGCTTCGGTGGGAAGGTAACAGCATTTCGTGTGCGTTGGCGTTTAGTCATTCCGGCCACATGACCACCGAAATGTCTTCGGACAGCGCTGGCTCTTTGGCTTGGAAACAGATGAGCACCGCCCCCTGCAGTCAGATTCGACTGACTTTCGAGCAAGGGAAACCTTTACCTTTTTTAGCTGGGTCCCTCCTTCACTCTTGGGTCCGGGCAGGTGACCGTTGGAGCTCAAGTGACAACACCCCCCCCCCGGTACAGGTACCATCTCTGGGGTTCTGTTTGCTCCCAGCATACCTTGCCAGGTACAACCCCTGCACACACCCACAGGCATGCGTGCATACACACACACACACACTTTGGGCTGCCACACAACACCTTTATATCTAGACTTTGCTCTTTTTCTGCACTTGAGCCCAAAAGGTTGCCCTGACTTCTCCAGGGGAATGAGCCCGGACTCAGAGGATCGGAGCAGAACGGATTTTAGTTATAATTTTTTCCTGTGCACTTTATGTGGGTGCTAGGTGCTACAAATGTATATATGTCTTTGTTGAATCTGATAGGTTAAACTTGAGGCTTCCTTGGTGCGTTTCCTTCCTCTGTACGGACGAGGCAGCGAAAGGACTCTCCTGGTTTTAAATGACCCTCAGCAAAAAGACACAGGTTAGTCGGGTCTTTCTTGTTCTTCCTATGTGTGGCGCAGAGAAAGTACTGGAGGGATGCGATATGGTTCTGCTGAAGGGGATGGCATTTGTCCCTGAGCCTGCCTGCTTGAGAGATCGCCTAGAAGTCGTTTATGTATAGATACCGGGGTTTTAAATTAGGGTTGCCGATTCTGGGTTGGGAAATTCCTGGAGATTTGGGGGTGAAGCCCGGGGAGTGTGGGTTTCGGAGAGAAGAAGAAGAGAAGAGGGAAGAGATTGGATTTATACCCCGCCCTTCACTACCCAAGGGAGTCTCAGAGCGGCTCACAAACTCCTTTCCCTTCCCCTCCCCGCAACAGACATCCTGTGAGGCAGGTGGGGCTGAGAGAGCTCTTGACAGAAACTGCTCTTTTTCAAGAACAGCTCTTATCAGAACTACAGCTTACCCAAGGTCATCCAGCCAGGTGCAAGTGGAGGAGTGGGGAATCAAACCCAGCTCTCCCAGATTAGAGTCCGCGCACTTAACCACTACACCAAACTGAGCAGTGAGATTCTGGTATCTGAAGAAGTGAGCGGTGACTCATGAAAGTTCATACCCTGCCACAAATTTGGTTAGCCTTTAAGGTACTACTGGACTCTTACCAGGCCCGTAACGATGATGGGGTATTTGGGAGCAGAGCCCACCCCGTGGAGGAGCCCTGCCCCACCATGGAGGATGCCAGACCCTAAACTTCTCCAGCTAGCAGTTGTTTGGGCAGACCTGTCCCCTTTGTATGTTTGTAAACTGGGCCGTAAGAACTAGGGGAGGGGCTGTGGCTCAGTGGTGGGGCATCTGTTTGGCATGCAGAAGGTCCCAGGTTCAATCCCCCACGTCTCCAACTGAAAGGATCTGGTAGTAGGTGATGGGAAAGGCCTCTAGCTGAGACCTTGGAGAGCTGCTGCCAGTCTGAGTAGACAATACTGACCTTGATGGACTGATGGTCGGATTCAGTAAGAGGCAGCTTCACATGTCGCAAAGAGAGGCCAGTTTGAAACAATAACCAAACTAGGGTCCCGGTCACACGGGCCAGAAAATGCAGGGGGGAGGCGTGGCTGTTAGCCCCGGAGCAAAGTAACGCGCAGCAGCCCGATCACATGTCCCGTCGAGGTCCCGCGGTTAGGCCGTTCGGTGCCAATCAAACGGGTATCCTGCAGCGCGGCAAAGAAGCGGCGTGGCGCGATCACACCGGCAATCACTAGGCGCCGCTTCCGTGGCAAACGGGAGTTTTTTTTCTCGCCGAAGTTTGCGCATGATCGTTTGTGCGCATCCTGTGGAGACTTACAAAAAAACCCCACATCCGGTTTGCAACGGGACATGGATGGGCGCCGGATGCCACGGGATTCACGCTGAAACGCGATCAGATGCCCGCCCTTGCCCTGCGTTTTCTGGAAACTAGTACCTCGTATATGGTAGTTTTTTACTCCGCATCTTCAGCGAGAAGCCACGGGTTAGCCACGGGTGCGCTACGCCTCCCAGATGTTCCGGTGTGATTGCGCACGGAAAATCCGCGGGACGATCGTGCCTCCAGTGCAGCAAATGCTCCGTGTGAACGGGGCCTAGAATGTTTGAACCATTTGCTGCATTCCTCTTCCTAAACCTTCTTTCTAATGTTTAGGGGAAAGTTTCTTTTTTGAAAACATTACTGTATTTAAAACCTTCAAAACCAGGGACCTGCTGCTTTAGAAATTCTTTTAGTTAGTTGGCTCCGCCCCAAGTGTAGTTAGGTTCTTTTAATTCTCTGGGCTATGCCTGGGTTTTATATGTTTACTGATTGTGACTATGTACTTGTCATATTTTATGTCAATTTTATGTACCTATTTTACCCCTTTTGCATTCTCTGTTGGTCAAGACTTCGGTCATATAGACCCATAATAAATTGAATTGAATTGAATTGAATTAATAAGGACCACTCTGAGGTTAGATCATCTATACTTCAGTAAGCCAGTCTTTCCCAGCCCATTGGATTAAGCCTCTTATATGGCCTGCCTTTAGACAAATGCAAATAGATTTGGTTTCTGCTTCCTCTTCCCCAAATGAGAAGTTAAATGCAGCCTTTAAAAGGTTAAACACGGCAGTCCTGTGGTCCCAGTATTACTAGTGGCCACCAAAGCTGGAATGACATTGTTGTAACATCACTATAATGTAGTTGGTCTCCCTGCATGGAAGCTGGAAGACAAACCAAAATCATATCACTTTAAACTATAGATAACAGAGCAATGTCCTGAGAAGCCCTTCCACTTGCGACATGTCTTCATCTATATAACTCTTCCCCTCCTCCCTTCTCTCATACTTCTAGTTGCTGTTGTGCTGCCATAATGATGTCTGTTATCTCTTGATGGGTTTGGGGTGTACTTCCTCACAAACTATCCCGTAGCATATGCCTAGCTAGTTCGTAACCAAAGCCAGAAAGCCACCGCACCATCTTCCAAAACCTGTTTCAAGGACATTCACTCCAACATGGACACATAAAGCGTCATTCTACCGAATCAGAACATTGGTCCATTAACGTCGGTATTGTCTACTGTGATTGGCAGTGGCAGCTCTCCAGGGTCTCAGGCAGAGGTCTTTCACATCACCTGCTGCCTGCTTGCATTACTGTCTCCCTTACTAGTTTAGATCAGTGTTCCCTCTAAGCTGAGTTAGTGTGAGCTAGCTCAGCAGTAGCCAAATTGCTCACTCAGAACTTTAATGCCAGGAGCTCACAAAGTAGAATTTTTGCTCACAAGACTCCACAGCTTAGAGGGAACATTGGTTTAGATGGATGGAAACATGGCAGAACATACATATTTTATAATGTGGGTGGGGGGGAGTTACTGCACACATGCTAATAAATATTCATGAATCCTGTGATAGAGAAGAAGAAGAGAGAGAAGAGAGGAAGAGATTGGATTTATACCCCGCCCTTCACTTGGAGTCTCAGAGCGGCTTACAAACTCCTTTCCCTTCCCCTCCCCACAACAGACACCCTGTGAGGTGGGTGGGGCTGAGAGAGCTCTGACAGAAACTGCTCTTTTTCAAGGACAGCTGTGCCAGACTTGTGACTGACCCAAGGTCACATCAGCAGGTGCAAGTGGAGGAGTGGGGAATCAAACCCGGTTCTCCCAGATTAGAGTCCGCA
>NW_015174852.1:900009-906848 GCF_001447785.1 Gekko japonicus
AAGGAGTCTCAGAGTGGCTTACAATCTCCCTTCCCCTCCCTACAACAGATACCTTGTGAGGTAGGTGGGGCTGAGAGAGCTCTTTCGAGGACTGCTTTTGAGAGAACAGCTCTGAAATAACTTGTAACTGACCCAAGGTCACACCAGCAGCCACAGGTGGAGGAATGGGGAATCAAACAGGCTGTACCTGGATGGCTCAGGCTGAGTTGGCTGAAGCTTAACCCGGCGAAGATGGAGGTCCTGTGCCTGGATCGGAGCGGTATGGGATTGGGGCTCCCGCTCCTGGCCTTCGATGGGGCGCCTTTGGTGCCAGCTTCAGAGGTTAGGAGTTTGGGAGTGCTCCTGGACCCCACCTTAACGATGGAGGCCCAGGTGGCAGCCACTGCCAAAGCAGCCTTTTATCACCTACGGCTGGTGCGGCAGTTGGTCCCCTTCCTTAGCCGCGAAAACCTGGCCCCAGTGATCCATGCGACGATTACCTCGAGGCTAGACTACTGCAACGCTCTCTACATGGGGCTGCCTTTGTCGCAAGTTCGGAAGCTGCAGCTGGTGCCGAATGTGGCGGCCCGGGTGGTTGCGGGTGCCTCTAGATGGGACCACATCCAACCTGTACTGAAAGCGCTGCACTGGCTGCCTATAGCATTCCGGATTCGCTTCAGAGTGCTGGTGCTTACCTTTAAAGCCCTACATGGCCAGGACCCGGCATACCTGAGGGACCGCCTTTCCTCATACAGGCCCCAAAGAGCACTTTGGTCGGGGTCAGAACACCGCCTAGTGATCCCGGGCCCTAAAGAGGCCAGGCTTGCTGCCACAAGGGCCAGGTCCTTCTCGGTGGCGGCTCCTATCTGGTGGGATGAGCTCCCGGAGGAGATCAGGGCCCTGCGGGACCTGTTACAGGTCCTCAGGGACTGCAAGATGGAGCTCTTCCGCCAGGCTTTCGAATGGGAGCCGCCGCCACCACCACCACCAACGGGTAACTGTAGAGCAGCACCGCTGGGTTGGGCTGACTGGCTACCCGAACAGCATAGCCTATAGCATCCTCCTTTTGGACCACAATGAGATGTGCAATAGGGAGCGAGTATGTTAGTCGCGATGGATCCGTGGGAGCGGCCCACTGTGTTTAAATTGTTTTTAACTGTGGTATTGTATTCCACCTTGTGTTTGTAAGCCGCCCTGAGCCCCCGTGCGGGGAGGGCGGGGTATAAATGGAATAAAATAATAAATAAATAAATAAACCTGGATCTCCCAGATTAGAGTCCACACTCCTAACCACTACATCAAACTGGAAGAGATTGGATTTATACACCGTCCTTCACTACCCAAAGGAGTCTCAGAGAGGCTTACAGTCTCCTTCCCCTCCCCACAACAAACACCTCTTTCAAGAACTGCTCTTGAGAGAACAGCTCTGAGAGACCTTGTGACTGACCCAAAGTCACACCAGCAGCTGCATGTGGCGGAGTGGGGAATCAAACCCAGGTCTCCCAGATTAAAGTCTACGCTCCTAATCACTGTACCAAACTGGCTCTCATACTGGAGACCCCGGAGCCCTTATTCCTTGAATATCTCATTGGTCTTTAAGGTGCTACTGGATTCGAATTTTGGTGTCATTCGGCAGGCCAGCATGGCTCTCCACCTGAAGCTATCTTCATGGCCTCCTGTGTCTCCCAAAGCCTGTGACGTGCATCACGTTGGGGTCTCCCATTGCACCCCCAATGTTCCTTCTCCTGTTTTTCTTGCCATCCTGATTCTATTCATTGCGCACACCCATCAGTTTCAGTCTCCCTTACTACTAACCATCCGGTCATGTCTTCCTTCTGAAACCCTCCACTGTAGAGGGAAGATTTTGCTTTCCCTGGTCCTCCAGTGTTCTAATTGCAGCTAGAAGACTGGTCCATGTTTATTTCCATGTTTTGTAAAGGAAATTTCATCTTTGCGGCTTCAGGAGTGAAACAAACATATTCTCTGCACTGAAAATACCCTATGGCCCCGTTCACACGGCAGAATTGCCGCGGGAGAGCCACGGATGCCGGGCGGATTATCCGTGCGCGATCACACTGCCACATCTGGCAAGTGTAGCACACCTGTGGCTTCCCGCCGAAAACCCGCAGTTAAAAAGTACCTGCTAACAAGTACTAGCAAGCGGTTTGCCACGGGCTGCTGACGGACTTGGTTGGTGTGATGGCGCCAGTGCGCGGCTCTTCCCTCTAGCCGTCGTCTTTGCTGCGGGCGCCGACTGCCGAAATCCCGCTTTACCGCCATCGCATCCGATCGCTTAATCATGAATCAAACTGTGACGGCGCAAATAGCCACGCCTCCCCCCGCGTTGTCCGGCCCGTGTGACTGGGGCCTATGTTACATTTAGTACAAGAAACCTACGGAGCTGCCTCGTAGTTCCAGCCTTGTGATGATGGTGTGCCATGTAAGCGCGGAGGGAGGAATTGGATCCTGTCTCCTGGCCCTACTCCAATTTGAGTTACAAGTTGCATATTTTTGGCTGCGGTCACACGGAGCATTAGGCACGCTAGAGGGATGGAAGACAGGCGGATTTTCCGGGCACGATCTCACCACCACATCTTGGAAGCGTAGAGCTCCCGTGGCGAACCCGAGGCTTCCCGCCGAAGATGTGTGGTTAAAAACTAGTACCTCGGAGGTACTAGTTTCCAGTAACCGCGAGGCAAGGGTGGGTGTCTGATCGCGTTTCCGGTGGTAGTTCCGGCGCCTGTCCATGCCCCCTCGTATAAAGGGTTTTTTTCAACTGTCCATGGGATGCGCATGAGCACCCAACGGGGCATGCGCACACTTTGGTGTCCGGAGAAAAAAACACCCGTTTGCCGCACCGCACCACGCTGCTTCTTTGCCGCAGTGGGATTGTGGTATGCTCGGCACCTCCCCTCTACCACGGGACCTCCACGGTACATCTGCTGGTGCAACCATGCGTTATTTTGCCCCGGGGCAAACAGCCACGCTCCCCCCCCCCCGCATTTTCCTGCCCGTGTGACCGGGGCCTTTGTTAGGAGGTGAACAATTTTTTTTCTGTTTGAGGTTCTTAAGGATTCCTTCTCAAGAGCCAGTTTGGTGTAGTGGTTAGGAGTGTAGACTAAAATGGGAGAACCAGGTTCGATTCCCCACTCCTCCACATGCAGCTGCTGATGTGACCTTGGCTCAGTCATACGTTCTTTCAGAGCTGTTCTCTCCAGGACAGTTCTCGGGAGAGCTCTCTCAGCCCCACCTACCTCACAGGGTGTCTGTTGGGGGGGGGAGGGAAAGGAGTTTGTAAGCTACTCTGAGACTCCTTCAGGTAGTATAAGGGTGGAGGATAAGTCCAATCATCGTCGTCTTCGTCTTCTTCCTTGACCTCCGGGTTCAGAGGTGGACTGTCTCTGATTATCAGAAGCTGGGGAGAAGGCTGCCCACTGAGGGAAACAGGATGGTGAACTACATGGACCATTTCTGTAATCCATCATGGCTTCTCTTGTGGTCTTATGTATGATTCAGTGACTTGTTAGTTTTTGACATGTCCTTTAGCTCTTGACCTTCATCTCTTGTTACCTCTATTTGACTCAGTTCTTCCAACCCTCAGTCCTGAAAATGGTGATTCCACGTAGGTAATTGCCTCCCATTGTCCACATTGGAAAAGTGTGCAAAGAAGGAATTCAGTTTCTCTGCCATCTACCTGGCTTCCTTTAGCAATCCTTTGATGTCTTTATTCCAGGGCTCTACTTGCCTCCCAGACTGGTTTCCTGCTTCGGATGTATTTAAAGAAATTCTTACTGTTCGTCTGAATGTTTCTAGCAGGATGCTCTTCATAGGCCCCTGCCACACGGGGGAAAAAAGAACGGCCGAAGTGTCTGAACCCAGAGTTCCAGTAATGAAGACGAGACGGGTGTTTTTCCAAAACAAATAATCTTTTTACTGAGCAATACTAACGTCACATACACACAAAATAATCAGTCTCACTTCACATACACTCAAGGTTCCTTTAGAATTACAGAAAGATATCAAAAATAGTTTCTTATTTACTTGGAGGTAGGTAGGACAATTGGTTTATACTCGCCTGTTCCAGAAGTCTTGTCTGTCGCAATGTAAGAATAGGGGAGAAAGTAATACCTAGGGGTTTCAACTAAATCACACCTGCTAGAACCTGCTAACAAGCATGAACCTCTGTGGCTGTAGTCCAAGAGATCTTAAAGTAGCTGCACCAAAAGAGACACGCGGTGGCGGGATCAGATAGATCCCCTGAGCCGCCGCGCAGTTGCTCCCCCGCACGATCAGATGCCGGAGGTGGGGGGGAAGCCACTGCAGGGAGAGCGAGGCAGACGAACTGCGCATGTGTGCGCGTGCACAGTTCGGCCGGGAGCCTCGGTTGCTCCTGCAGATGGGCGCACTGGCGATCTCACAGCCTCACTTGCTGCGCCGTTGCAGGTTGGTGCTACCTTTACTTTTACAGAACCACAGCCCCTCCATTTCTAAAAGGAATAGTTGTGACACTCACTGATTGACAGTGTAACAACACAGTGGTGGATAACAAGTACACTACTTGGGGAAGCTGTTATTTGTCAGTCTATTGATTTGGATTAGTCTTTTGTTATAAAAAATGAGATATAAAAACAGAACTTCTGGGAGCGATATCACACATTACATGGCAACAAATCCAGGTCTGCCATGAAGTACATATTTAGCTAGGAGCTACAGGCAAGGAACTGTGGTGGCTCAAGTGGTTAAGACGCTGAACTGCAGGCTGTGGAAGGTCAGTAGTTCAGCTGTTCGAGACCCGAGTGCCGCATGATGGAGTGAGCTCCCATCTCTAGTTCGAGCTCCTGCCAACCTAGCAGTTCGAAAGCAAGAAATTGCAAGTAGATAAATAGGGACCACTTCGGTGGGAAGGTAACAACGTTCCGTGCGCCTTGGTGTTTAGTCACGCCGGCCACATGATCACAGAAACATCTTCGGACAGCGCTGCCTCTTCGGCTTTGAAACGGAGATGAGCACCGCAACCCTAGAGTTGGATTCAACTGGCTTTCGAGCAAGGGAACCTTTACCTTTTTACAGGCAATCATGGCTTCTTGTTGAGTGTGTGTTACACAGATCTGCAAATGTTTCTAGGCATATGTGTAAAAAACCATTGGATGTCTGGGAGTTCTCATACTCATGTTGATGAGAATCACACTGGTGTTGTAAGACTGTTTTTGTGTTGAGAATAATTTCTCCAAATCTGGTTCTAAGCGAAGGGTTAAATTAGTGATGAATGTGTAGGGGCAAAAAAACAGAAGTCCAAGTGTTTTCTTTGTGGCGATCAAGTCCAGAAGTAATGTATTTCAATGAACAGTGAATACTCCTGCTTATGGCATAGCTAAACTCCTTTTTTATAAGGAGAGGATCCAAATAGGCAAGGTGGTCTGAGTAATATGAACTGACAGTTGCTGGGTCGACGTTTTACCAGCCTCCTTTTTCTCCATCCCTTTAAATTTTTGAATACCAGCCTCCTTTTTCTCCATCCCTTTAAATTTTTGAATAGCATCATAAAATATGCTCACAAAAATCAAGTATTAAATCAGTATCTTGGAAGTTAAAGGTAAAGGTTTCCCTTGCTCGAAAGCTAGTTGAATCCGACTCTAGGGTTGCGGTGCTCATCTCCGTTTCCAAGCCGAAGATCCAGCGCTGTCCGAAGACGTTTCCGTGATCATGTGGCCGGCATGACTAAACACCAAGGCACACGGAATGCTGTTACCGTCCCACTGAAGTGGTACCTATTTATCTACTTGCAATTCCAAGGCACACGGAATGCTGTTACCGTCCCACTGAAGTGGTACCTATTTATCTACTTGCAATTTCTTGCCCAAGGTTATCCAGTAAACTGCATGCCTCTGAGTGCGCATTTGAACCCAGGTATCTCCAGTTGCAGTTCTGACCAGTATATCACACTGGTTTTTAGGTTTGCCTACAGCCTGTTCATTTTCCGGAAGCAATTTTCATCCATTCTGGTTTTGGTGATTAGGTCAGACTTTAGTTCAGCAAAATGAACAGAGAAAGAAAGAGGATAAGGTAATATTTTTGAACCATGGACCTAATTGCATGGACCCTTCTTTTCTGGCAGCATAATTGTAATGAATGAATTTTGTACCTGAGAAATTCCAGTGTAATTGTGTCTTATGTTTACTGATGGGCTGGAAACTCCTTTTGAAATTTCTTAATTCCAGCAGCCCCAGAAGAGTATGAACCCCCCCTCTCCTCCCAAACATCTGGTTTGCCAACAATGGAAATGCAATAGGAAAAGAAAAACTCTTTACATAACACAAGAAGAGAAACCAAGAGCACATGAGTTTCTATTTGAATCTGTACAAGCTCTTGATATCATTGTAGTAAACATCTCAAAAATAGATCTTCCTTTGTTTCCTCCTCTTCCTCTTTTTTTTGGTAGTTTTAGCCATTTATTTGCACAATTCTTGGTGGCCCGTTGAAGATGTAGTGAAGACAGCTGATCTGTCCCGAGAAGGGCTGATACAGGTATGGACGTTATTTAATGTACAGCGTTTACCTTCTGTGTGATTAAGATGCCTCAGTGATGGTGTGTTTTGTACTCTTAAAAAAGATCATGGTAATATCTCCAGACCTGTATATGGAACAGGCTGTGTAAAATATTCGTTTTCATAATAGTTTTGCTCGCAATATTTAGGTCCTCCCCCACAGAGAATTTGGAATACGTTGGGATTGTGGGCAGTATGGACAGGGATGGATGAAAGTTTCCTCTCCTCTGCAGTTATCTACTGAGTTTTCCGCACACGCCCTTGGCAATCAGTTTAAAAATCGTTAGTTGATTAATCATTTTCTAGGCATTAGAT
>NW_015174852.1:907367-923543 GCF_001447785.1 Gekko japonicus
GTGATCCTGGTTTTTAAGGATCACGAAACTGCGGAGGAAATCGGGCGAAGCCGCGGGTCAAATGCAGCCCCACAGCCTCGGGTGTGAAATTGACATGCTTGTGTCGGGGCAAACGGCGGCTGCGCCGCAAGGCAGCTCTAGTGCGAAATCGCCCATTGTTTTGCTTCATTTAAACCCCATGTTCCTCCCCACTGGGGACCCAAAGTGGCTCATATTATTCTCCTCTTCATTTTATCCTTACATTCACCCTGTGAAGTGGGTTAGACTGAGAGTTTGTGACTGGCCCAAAGTCTAGGGTTGCCAGGTCCCTGCCTGGCATCCAGACGGGAGGAGAAGCTCTGTCTTTGGGAGACTTGCATGCGCGCCGAGATGACATCACCCGGAAGTGACATCACCGCACCTGGGCACATCGTCGAGGGACGCTCTAGCGTTCAGTCTTAAAATTCTATGGTACTGTAGAATTTTAAGGTCAAGCGCTAGAGTGTTCCCCGACGACATGACCGATGCGATGACGTCACCTCTGGGTGACATAATTGCGCCAGGAATGTTGGCACTTTGGAGGTGGCGTTCCCTCCAGCAGCCGGATCCGGGCCGGCAGTTTGGGGGACCCTAGAGCGGGCAAACCCCCGCCCCCTCCAGGGGACCTGGCAACCCTTCCAATGTCACCCAGGAAGCTTCCATGCTAGGGTGGGGATTTGAACCTGGGTCTCCTAAAACCTAGGCGGACACTCTGACCCCCACATTGTCTCTCTACAAGCAGCTGTCTCTCTAGATCAGAGGTTCCCAATCTTTTTGGGCCTGTGGGCCTGTTTGGAATTCTGACACAAGATGGTGGACACAAAAATGGCCATCCTGAGAGGAGTGGAGCCAACAACCAGGGGTCATTTCCTGCAGGAGCGCACAGGAGCGGAGCTCCGGCAGTAAAGAGCCAGGGGCCGGGCACATGCAACAAGCCCCGCCCCCTGCTCCCAGCAGCCCCCAGTCAGAGCAAGAAGCAGGCAGGTAAGCTGCAGAGCCCCCCCCCCCCAGATAGCAATCCAAAACAGTTCAGTGGGACCTTTAAGGCCAAGGTTTATTATTCAGGTACAGGCTCTCCCTCCTCTGTGAGGGCAGATCTGTGTCCCCCCCCCAATAGCTAACAATCCAAAAGAGTCCAGTGGAGCCTGAGTGGTGGGTGTTGCCTTCTGACACACTTCTGGTGATGTCAAGGGGAGTGGCATATGCAAATAAGTTATGCTAATGAGTTATGCTAATGAGCTCCTGCACCTCTTTTTCTACGAAATGACCCCTGCCAACAACCAAATGGACACCACGGGAGGGGTAACCAATGACAGGAGGTGGAGCCACATATAGAAGAAGAGAAGAGATTGGATTTAGAGCCCGCCCTTCACTCGGAGTCTCAGAGCGGCTTACAAACTCCTCTCCCTTCCCCTCCCCACAACAGACACCCTGTGAGGTAGGTGGGGCTGAGAGAACGCTGAGAGAACTGCTCTGAGAGAACTTGTGACTGACCCAAGGTCACACCAGCAGTTGCAAGTGGAGGAACGGTGGGGAATCAAGCCTGGCTCTCCCAGATTAGAGTCCGCGCACTTAACCACTACACCAAACTGGGAAGCCAGAGTGCAGGAGGCAAGAGTAGTAAGTTTAAAATCTGTTGTAACCCACCTTGAGCCCTGCACTGCAGGGGAGGGCAGGGTAGAAATTCAGTAAATAATAAATAAATAAAAATTACACTGGGAAAGGGGAGTGGAAGAGAACAAAAGTGAACACTTTTGTGGTAGCTACTGCCAAAACGTTATTTTAAAGGCGCACAGGCAATTAGATACCCAGTGGCCAATCAGAAGCCCTGCTGGGCTGGAAGTGCACCTGGCCCCGCCCACTTTCTAGAAACTCTTGGCAGGTGCCATGAAAGGTGTTGGCGGCACATACCGTATTTCTTTTCAAGGACACTTCCACTTGCCCACCGTGTTCCATAGCCCCCTTTTCCAGGAATTATATTAAAAAATCTCAATAATGTACAGCTGTGTTTCAGTTCTTCTGCTGGTTTCCCCCCCCCCTTTTTGGTATTTTTTTTTTTGAGCTCCTGGAGGGGATTTTTTTTATTGATTTTTTTAACACTACAAAAAACTACAACAGAAAAGGGGGAGAGGAAAACAACATATAAGGGAGAAAGTAAAGAACCCACTACTGACTAAAAACCCAAGAGAGGAGATCCTCTAACTAGCTTTTTTTTTTTTAGCATCCAAACTTATCATCTTTGTACTTCTTATGAACTGTGTCAATCTTTTAGAACTTTTAACCCGCCGTTTTTGGTATTTTTGATGCATTTTTCATATGTGCATATGTGCGCGTGTACGTATGAGTGTGTATGCCCATCTGGAAGTCATGGCGACCTCTGGTGACTGACCCCTACTGGGGGCCAGGAGGATATTCAGAGAGGTGACTGAATAAAGCCTGCCCCCGCCTCCCGACTGCTGGTATTCCAAGGAGGTCTCCCATCCAAGCACTTGCCAAAGTCGACCCTGCTTAGCCTCCAAGATCTGATGAGATCGGGCTTTCCTGGGCTATCCAGGTCAGGGCGGTTTCCCAATTTTTGTCCATTTCTGACCCTTCGGCAGGTCATGGAAAAGGCAATCAGACAACTGAGTTATTCTGTTAGCAGTAGTAGCCGAGGACTGATTAGCCATCTGCTTGGAAGAGCAGTCTTTGTTCCCCTTGGGCACAGTCTAACTCATACATCCATTTACAAATGCCTTCTGTTTTGGGTCACTGAAACAGGCATTGCGGTTATTCTGTTTTGAGTTCTTTGTTTAAAGGGATTTCTCCGATTCAGAAACCCCGATGGTTTTGATGCAGCTAGACTGAGATACGTGTTCTTTTAAATTTTACACGTCTTTAGTTTGGGGTTCCCCAACCTTTTTGGGCTCGCAGGGCTCTTTGGAATCCTGGCATGTTGTGGTGGGTGCAGCCACAGAGCAATTGCTACCAAAGGGCTGCTGCAGGAGGCGGGGCCAGCCACAAAATGGCTGCGGCGGTTTACTGTCAGTCACACATGGAAGATCCTGGTGTTGGGGTGGCAGCCAGTGTCCCCTCTAAGCTGAGCTAGTGTGAGCTAGCTCACAGGTTTTTAGCCTCCAGCTCACACATTTTTGTCTCAGCTCAGGAAGGAGGGCTCCAGAGCAAACTAATTGATGCAGAAGCCAAATCGCTCGCTCACAACTTTAATGCCGGTAGCTCACAAAGTAGAATTTTTGCTCACAGGACTCCACAGCTTAGAGGGAACGTTGGTGGCATCGACTGCTAAACCAACACTTAGCCAGTTTGGTGTAGTGGTTAAGTGTGTGGACTCTAATCTGGGGGAACCAGGTTTGATTCCCCACTCCTCCACTTGCACCTGCTGATGTGACCTTGGGTTAGTCACAAGCTCTGGCGCAGCTGTCCTTGAAAAAGAGCAGTTTGTGTCAGAGTTCTCTCAGCCCCACCCACCTCACAGGGTGTCTGTTGTGGGGAGGGGAAGGGAAAGGAGTTTGTAAGCCGCTCTGAGACTCCAAGTGAAGGGCGGGGTATAAATCCAATCTCTTCTTCGTCATCTTCTTCATCTGCATAGCCAACCAAAAGTCCAGTGGCCAGTTAGAAGCCTTGCTGGGCAAAAGCCACACCTGGCCCCACCCACTTGGGCACCATGGAAGGTATTGGCACCAAACTGGGGGACCCCTGGACTTAAAGAAGAAGAAGAAGAAGAGATAAGAGATTGGATTTATACCCCGCCCTTTACTACCCAAAGGTGTCTCAGAGCAGCTTACAAACTCCTTTCCCTTCCCCTCCCCACCACAGATACCCTGTGAGGTGGGTGGGGCTGAGAGAGCTCTTGACAGAAACGGCTCTTTTTCAAGAACAGCTCTTATCAGAACTACGGCTTGCCCAAGGTCATCCAGCCAGGTGCGAGTGGAGGAGTGGGGGATCATACCCGGTTCTCCCAGATTAGAGTCCGCACACTTAACCACTACACCAAACCGGTTGGGGCAGGGGATCCCTGATTTTGGGCCCCCCAAAAAACAGCTGCCGGCCAGCTGGCCAGTGGGGGACGCCCCACCCCTGAACAGCATCATCCCATGGGGGTGCCACCGACACAGTGACTTCACCACTAGTGACGTCAGGGCTATTTTTGGGCAGGAATGCACAGGAACGGAGTTCCGGCTGGCTCCCAAGTTGGCCACGCCCAACAGGAACTCATTAGCATAATAGGCCACACCCAACAGCAGAAACTCATTGGGATTGGCTACATTAGAGGTATGTGGTTTTGACAACAAACAAGGTAAACAGAATAACAAGCAAAAGGTGGGTGTGGCTGGATAACCACACTTCTGGTAACATGGGGGTGGGCCTAATGTGCTAATGAGCTGTGGTCTCAGGGGTGTGGCCTAATATGCTAATGGGTTTCTGCTGTTGGGTGTGGCCTATTATGCTAATGAGTTCCTGCTGGGCTTTTTCTACAAAAAGAGCCCTGAGTGACGTCATCATTCTGGGGCCGTCACACGGCAATGCTCTTGCATTCAGGGGAAACTATGATTACCATAGAGTTTTTGCCCCGAATGCTAGAGCATTGCAGCGTGACGGCCCTAGCATGATGATGTCACACAGAAACGTCCCGATGAGGAGCCAGGAGCCCCCACCGCAGCAAACGTGAGATCTGGCAACCCTACCTGATCTAATTAAAGCCACTGTAAGACTCTCACAAGGGCCACGTTGGCTCAGAGGTTAAGACACTGAGCTGCAGACTGGAAGGTTTGTAGTGTGATGGAGTGAGCTCCCGTCCCTGGCCCCAGCTCATGTCAACCTAGCAGTTCGAAAGCAAGGAATTGCAAGTAGGTTAATAGGTATTGCTTCATTGGGAAGGTAACAGCATTCTGTGTGCCTTGGCGATTAGTCATGCTGGCCACATGACCACGGAAACGTCTTTGGACAGCGCTGGCTCTTCGGCTTGGAAACGGAGATGAGCACCGCTCCCTAGAGTCGGATTCGACTAGCTTTTGAACAAGGGAAACCTTTACCTTTTAAGACTCTCACAAGAGCGTGGGAGGCCCCTCGAAAAAAGCCAAGTTTGTGTCTTAGTCTTCTTTCTGTCCTCTCCAGGACAAATGTTTCGTAACACTCTCCCTCACCCTCTGACTCATGTCCAACTCTGTTAACAGTGTAATATATAATCCCGGAATAGCTCTGTGCAAGTTCAAGGCATTTGGGCACGTCTCTCATTATTTTTATGATCTTCGTAAGTTCTGTCTCCTTTGGTATTTTTATCCCGCGTGAGTCAGCTGCATTAAATATTTGAAAACTTTTTCTCGGAAGTCTGGTAACCCCCCCCCCCCCCATTATTTTCTATCACGTTCTTCCCTTCTTTCTTTCCCCATTTTGCTTCGTAAGGTCCAGAGGAAAAAAAATTGTCCTCTTTGTGCTGAACTACATCATTCTTGGAACGCGAGAGAGGAGTTTGACTTGGGATGCCGTCTTCATGCCTCACTCTGAGAGGGAGCATGCCAAACTCTTCTGGAGGAGTGGAGAAGCAGCTGCCTTCTACACGGTTAAACCGAAAGGTACGCTCGTTCGGGGGCAGGCTTTGCCGCGAGTAGGCATATTGCCCAAAACTGGGGGGTGGCATTTCAGCTTTTAAAGGGGGGGGGAGGGCTTGGAGAGAGTGTAAAGATTTTTAGCAGTGTTTACAAATCATGTAAGCTGCGGTGGCTCAAGTGGTTAAGACACTGAACTGCAGGCTGTGGAAGGTCGGTAGTTCAGCAGTTCGAGACCTGGGTTCCGCATGACGGAGTGAGCTCCCGTCTCTGGTTCCAGCTCCTGCCAACCTAGCAGTTCGAAAGCAAGAAATTGCAAGTAGATAAATAGGTACCACTTCGGTGGGAAGGTAACAGCATTCCGTGCGCCTTGGTGTTTAGTCACGCCGGCCACATGACCACGGAAATGTCTTCGGACAGCGCTGGCTCTTCGGCTTTGAAACGGAGATGAGCACCGCAACCCTAGAGTCGGACTCGACTGGCTTTCGAGCAAGGGAACCTTTACCTTTACCTTTTACAGTTCATACCTTAGATGTGTCCAGAATTAAGTCCCCTTCCCCCGAGTCGATGCGTTTTTGGAACATTTCTTGTGGTTTCTTGTCTTTTTTTCCCCTAATGCTTCTCGAAAGCCACTATGGTGTAGTGCGTAGAGAGTTCACCTGGGATCTGAGAGACCCAGATTCATATCCCACCTCTGCCACGGAAGCTTGCTGGGTGACCAAGGGCCAGTCACATGCTCTCAACCTAACCGACCTCACGGGGTTGTTGTAAGCATAAAACCGAGGCAAGGAGAACAGATGAGCCACTTTGGGTTCCTGTTGGGGAGAAGGGCAGGGTATAAAGGAAAGATGACCAAAAAAAACCCCTCCAGGATCCCTGGCCAAGCTGGAGGAAAATTGCTTCCTGACCCCAAAGTGGCAGTCAGCATTTCCCTGTGCGAGTCAGAAAAGGCCACAAGAGCTGAGCACTGAGGCAACCCCCCCTGCCCTCCCTCTCATGATCTGCCTAAGTTCACAGAATCTGCATTGCTGTCAGATGGCCATCTAAGCCTCTGCTTGAAAACCTCCAAAGAAGGAGAGCCCACCACCTCCCGAGGAAGCCTGTTGTTGGGGAGACTTATCTTGGCAGTAGTATGTGCGAAAAGCATCTAGGGGTTTTAGCAGTCCTTAGCAGTACACTGAACATGAGTCAGCAGTGTGATGCAGTAGCTAGAAAGGTAAATGTGATTACAGGCTGTATCAACAGAAGTATAGTGTCCAGATCACGTGAAGTGATGGTACCGCTTTACTCTGCAATGGTTAGACCTCACCTAAAGTATTGTGCTCAGTTTCGGGCACCAGGCTCTTTTTGTAGCAGGAACTCCTTTGCATGTTACGCGATACACCCCTAATGTAGCCAATCTTCCAAGAGCTTACAGTACCCCCTGTAAAGGGTGTACTGTAAGCTCTTGGAAGATTGGCTACATTAGGGGTGTATCGCGTAACATGCAAAGGAGTTCCTGCTACAAAAAGAGCCTGGTGCCCGAAACTGAGCACAATACTTTAGGTGAGGTCTAACCATTGCAGAGTAAAGCGGTACCATCACTTCACGTGATCTGGACACTATACTTCTGTTGATACAGCCTGTAATCACATTTACCTTTCTAGCTACTGCATCACACTGCTGACTCATGTTCAGTGTACTGCTAAGGACTGCTAAAACCCCTAGATGCTTTTCGCACATACTACTGCCAAGATAAGTCTCCCCAACCTATTTCCTACCTAAATGCAGAACTTTACATTTATCTCCAACGAAATTCATTTTATTTGTTTTAGCCCAATTTTTCAGTCTGTCAGGATCATCCTTTATCCTGACTCTGTCTTCTACCGTATTTGCTACCCCTCCCAATTTAGTATCATCTGCAAATTTAATAAGCATTCCCTCTATCCCTTCATCCAGATCATTGATAAAGATGTTGAACAAAACAGGTCCCAGGACAGATCCTTGAGGCACTCCACTTGTCACTCCTCTCCAAGAAGATGAGGAACCATTCAAAAGCACTCTTTGGGTGCCATCTGTCAACCAGTTACAGATCCACCTAACAGTCATAGGATCCAAACCTAATTTTTCCAATTTGTGAACAATAATATTATGTGGGACCTTATCAAAAGCCTTACTGAAATCAAGATAAACTATGTCTACAGCATTCCCCTGATCCAGCAAGGCAGTAACTTTCTCAAAAAAAGAGATAAGGTTAGTCTGACATGTCTTGTTCTTGAGAAACTCATGACAGCTCTTAGTAATCACAGCCATTCTTTCCAAGGATATGTTCTTTCTGAGTAGCCATGCCTTAGAATAGGAGACTTGGAATCGAAGACTTCAGGTGTACCATCAGACGCTGATTCCATGACCCAATCCTGGTTTGGTTATCAGAGTTGTTCCTCAGATTCAAATGGCCCCTTCTCCTCCCCTCTCTTCCCCATTGTGTGCTCTAATTCCCTTTTTTGTTGACCCAAACCATCGTTTGCCATGGCCATGTCTGTATCTGGCAAATTAGGGTTACCACAGGCCATAGTCTACCGCCAAACCAGAAGTAGAAATCACACTTTGAAGTGGATTTCCACTTTTGGTTTCGGGGCAACCTGTGGTTTATGAAAAAAGGGTTTCGCCAGATTCGGATACGATTGCAAAGTCTGGTTTTTGCAAGCCGGAGAGGGAATCGGAGCATGTGAAGGGTGGAGCAAAGACCACGAGCCTGAGACGCAGCTCTCATTTGGCCGTTGCATCTCAACTGTCTCTCGTTTCGAGTTTTATTCTTCTAGCTCATGCAAAAACATTTTTTTTGCGCTATATATAAAACTTGGAACATAATAGAATGAAAGACATAAGCAGGGGCCAAGCCATGCCTTTATTGAATTTTATTGGAAGCCAGGGATTTCTGGGTTGCTTTCTTTGCTTTAGTGTAGGCGTGTGCGTGTGTACACAACTCACACAATGGGTTGACTTTGGGCACCATTCAAGCAGAGACCTCCTTTCCCCTGACACGAGTGCTCTGCCTGCAGAAGGTCTCTCCGGACTGACGCCTGCCAAGGCAGTTTGTTAATCAGGGGAACACTTTGGAATGCGCAGTTTGTTTGGTTTGGGTCTTTTAGATGTGGGGCAGGACCGGGCTGGGCTTTTTCCTGGCCTTTGGGATGTTGGAGAGCGTTAATGGTTGTCTGCTTTCTCTGCCCTCCTAATTGCTGTTTACCATTCTGCCTGGCTCACAGGTTAGTCATTTCGTGTTTGTGGCCCAGCCGAAAAGATTAAAGGCTCCAAAGGGGCCGGCTGCATAAAAGGCCTCCTTCTTCTTTGGGTTCATGCATCTTTTCCCCTCAACCAAAACGTTCAGTGAGAAGAGAACAATAGCTGGAGACACATTATTACTTTATTGCTACTACTTTATTTTATTACTTCATTTACACCCTCCTTTTCTCCCCAGCGGGTCCCCAAAGCTGCTTACCACGTTCTTCCTCCATTTTATCCTTATAGCGACAACTCTTGTGGAGTAAGTTTAGCATGTGTGACTGGCCCAAGGTCACTCGGAAAACTTCTGTGGCAGAGTGGAGATCCAAACCTGAGTCTTCCAGATCCTGGCCTGCCACCCTGACCACTGCACTCACACTGAAATGACACCCCACGTGTTAAGAACGAGTGGGGAACAACTGTGTTAGCTGTTATTCATCCCCATATCTCCATCCTTGCTCTTGGGCCTGTTAAAATGACTGGTTTTTTAACCTCATTAATAGGAGATGTGTTGGTTGCTAGGCATGAAAATAGATCTGAGGTGAGGATGGGAATGGGTTGCCAGATCTGATCGACAAGCCCGGGGGGGGGGACTTACCAGGATGCTTCAGGAGAAGGGTGGGCAGAAGCACGCCATGGCTAGGCATGTTGGTGACGTCGGGGTGACGCTCTGGTTTTGGGGTAAAACTCTATGGTTTGAAGCTAATTCTACCATAGAGTTTTGCCCAGAACCCAGAGTGCTGCCCCCCCGATGTCACCGATGTGCTTATTGCATTTCTGGGTGATGTAGGCCCTTTGCGTTTGGGGTAATAACTCTCCTGCCGGCCAGCTGGCCGGTGCCAGGGGGGAGTGCCAGAAACCAGGGGATAATAATAATAATAATAATAATACTTTCCATTTATTAATTGCTTTCCCCAATGGGCTCAAAGCGATGTACAATATAGACAAGGAACTAACAATGTTTGTAGGGGATAGGGAAGACAACATATATTCATTTTTAATTGCATGCGTCGTCACTGCCTGGTATAGACGTCTTCTGCCTTGGCTTCGTTGTTTTCCGCACGGCTGTGTGTTGGCCAGGCTTCAGGACCTGTATGTCAATCGCCACACTGTCACCGCCTGGCCGGAACATCCATTGCAGGGATTCTTTCGTAGCCGAGAAGCTATTTCGCCTTCCAAGCCTCGACCAGGACGTCCGACCATCAGCTAACACCCTCCCACAAGGGAGATTGGCGTGCCCACCCTCTCTAAGGAGTGGTTCCCATTTTATCTACTCGCCGAAGCTTTCGAATCGCTGGGTGGACGATGAGCTGGGGACAACAGGCTGGCTGCTCAGACCAGCGCGGGGCTTGAACTAACACAGTTCAGATGTTAAGACAGTAGGATATACCCATTGTGCCAGCGCTCCCCTTGGCACCGGGGGGGACGGGACCTGACAACCCTAAATGGGTTGGAAATTAGAGTACTAGTTGCTGTCGTCACAGGGGTGCTAAGGCTATCTTAATGTCAGGGAAAATATTTCTTTAAATTTTTTTTAATTAAAGTATGAATAGTCCCTTCCCACCTGACCAAAAGCCTCTAACGGAATTTACACCCAAGTGGAATGTTTGCTACTTTTCCCTCTCACTCCACTTTTAGATGGTGGGGTTTTGTGGACTGATTCCACATGGGTTGGTTTTGCCGTGTAGTCCCACTTTGCCCGAGTTCGAATTGCTGTAGTCAGTCTATGGGCACGTTCAGACGGGCCATTTGAGCCGGTATACATGCCGGTTAGAAACGGACTACTTACGCGCGATCACACAGCCAACATCTGCCTCCCGTCCCTAGCCGTTGCCAACCGGCTCAAACATTCTTTAAACCGAAGTATTCTGCTACCAGGTCCCCAAGTGGTGTTTTCCTGGTGCTCCGGTTCTAGCTGTATTTTCCTGCTGTGTGATTGTGCCTCCGCCGGTGTAGAGCCACTTCCACTTTTCGTCTGCCATTTTTTTTTGGCGTCGGCGATATGTGCTTGGGCGAAGTTTCGCCACGGCGTTAATAAAATGAATTAAAAAAAACGTGCCTAGTTTTAGGCTTCAGACGAGTCTGGGACCTCACGGAGGCCAGTTTCGCTGTAAAAGTTTCAAGGGAAGTCTTCGCTTCAAGGCATTCTTTTTGGGATAATTTGTTCTGCGCATGCGCAAACTGCGAACAAATAATAATTAAAAAACCACTGATGCGTGCTGCTGTGTGGATGTCTGGGAGCAATGTGCTGCGCTGCGAGAGAGGGTAATGTGACCGCGCTTGTCCCGGATCAAATACAATCCGATTGGAACCGGAGCAGTTTAAACCGCTCCGGCACGCCGTCTGACCGCACACTATGAGGATTGATTACTGAAGATTTGCAAGAAAAATTCCTACACAATCTGCTGATTTATAAAAAGGTTTTAGGTGTCATTATGATGTTTTATGATGTCATTAGATGGTTCACGTCTCTGTTGTTCATAAGTCTTTACAGGCCAGGGAACTGTTCATATTATCAGTCGCTTAATTATGTCCATTCTTCTGCAGCAGAACGTTTGCCTGTCGGCTCTGGCCCATTAACCTTCCAACTGCATATCAAGGTCAGTAGTTCAGGTGTTCGAGACCCGAGTGCCGCATGACAGAGTGAGCTCCCGTCTCTAGTTCCAGCTCCTGCCAACCTAGCAGTTTGAAAGCGAGAAATTGCAACTGGATAAATAGGTACCACTTTGGTGGGAAGGTAACATAGTTTCATGCGCCTAAGCGTCTAGTGATGCTGGCCACACGACTACGGAGAAGTCTTTGGACAGCGCCGGCTCTTCGGCTTGGAAACGGAGATGAGCACCGGCCCCTAGAGTCAGATCCGACTGGCTTTCAAGCAAGGGAACCTTTACCTTTACCTTTATCAAGTAATCATAAGAAACCCCAGAGAACAGATTTTATCTGTATTGTAGTGATCTTAAATGATTTTAAATATGTTTTATATTGGCGTATGCCTCTCTCTAAGCCACCCTGAGCCCGCGTTGCGGGGGAGGGCGGGGTATAAATTGAATAAAATAAATAAATCACACACTCACCCTTTTACAGCTAGTGCGGGTCCTGAAGCCAGAAAAGCCTGTCAGATTCTCAAAATGAATGGTGTCAGGTTGCCAGAACCCGACAACACTGTTGGGCCGTCTGCCAGGCCAGAGTGTGTTGGGTTCTTGGCTCACACTGGGGTGGGGGGGGCTGGTGCTTTTCTTAGCTTTGCCCATCTGCTCTGATCTTGTGAGTAAGCAGGGGGCAACGAGACCCACCCCGCAGGGGGCCTAACACAGCAGGATTCTCAGACCTCTGAATAACTGGGCTGCCCTTGTAAACAGGCACAGAGAAGAGAGAGTGACGTTATTCGTGGCTTGGGCGCAGACCGAGAAACAGGATTACCAGTTGACCTGCATGTGAGATCAGGAGGGGAAAGTCGGAGGGAGCCTGCTTCTTCCAAACCATGGGCCTCTATCTGTGAAAGAAGAGCCCATTATAGCCTGGCCCTGTGAACTCACCAAGCCAAACACAGCTCAAAAGCCATGTGTTGTGATCAACCAGGGTGTCGGACAACTCCCCTGTGTTTGCAGTTCCAGGAACGCAGCAGAACCAAGAGGGTTGTTATTGAGCCTCTGGCGGGCCACCATATATGGTCACCCTATATGGGCTTGCGTTTGGTTTGGGAGGCCGTGTCTTGCACTGGCCTGGCTTTTTAGCTATTAATAGGGCAGAAGGGGTCCAGTTTGTGTGTGTGTGTGTGTGTGTGTGAGAGAGAGAGAGAGAGAGGTAAAGGTAAAGGTAAAGGTTCCCTTGCTCGAAAGCCAGTCGAGTCCAACTCTAGGGTTGCGGTGCTCATCTCCGTTTCCAAGCCGAAGAGCCAGCGCTGTCCAAAGACGTCTCTGTGGTCATGTGGCCGGCATGACTAAACACCAAGGCGCACGGAACGCTGTTCCCTTCCCACCGGAGTGGTCCCTATTTATCTACTTGCAATTTCTTGCTTTCGAACTGCTAGGTTGGCAGGAGCTGGAACCAGAGACGGGAGCTCACTCCGTCATGCGGAACCCAGGTCTCGAACTGCTGAACTACCGACCTTCCACAGCCTGCAGTTCAGTGTCTTAACCACTTGAGACCGCAGCTCCTCGAGAGAGAGATACCCTCTTCCAAAAAACTGGGATTAGTGAGAAGAGCCAGACTGTTGTAGGAGCAATCCAATGATGTATTACATGCATGGTGGAAAATGAACAGAAGTTATTTGCTGTTGCCTTCCTTTATGTAGTGACCCTGGACATGCTTGGTGGTCTCCCGCCCAGGTACTAACCAGGGCTGGCCGTGCTCGGGTTCCAAGATCTGATGAGACAGACGTTCACAGGTGGTCTGCTATTGCCTGCCTTTGCGTAGCAGCCCTGGTTTTCCTTAGTGGGAATATTATACTATCCTATTTAGCATGTGAGATTTGATGAGACTGGGCAAGCCTGGGCCATCCAGGTCTGCCTGCCCGTCTATCTCTCTAGAACAGCTCATTCGGCTATCTCCTTCAGCAGTAGTTAGATCCAGGGGTCATTTCCTGCAGGAGTGCACAGGAGCGGAACTCCGGCAGTAAAGAGCCCAGGGGGCGTGCACATGCAACAAGCCCCACCCCCTGCTCCCAGCAGCCCTCAGTCAGAGCAAGAAGCACCCAGTGGCACCTTTAAGACCAGGTTTTATTCAGGTACAAGCTCTCCCTCCTCTGCGAGGACAGATCTGCACGTTCCCCCCCCTCCCCCCAATAGCTGGCAATCCAAACAGTCCAGTGGAGCCTGAGCGGTGGGTGTTGCCTTCTGACCAGGGGTCGTTTCGTAGAAAAAGAGCTAGGGGAACTCATTAGCATAACTCACAAGCATATGCCACACCCCCTGACATCACCGGAAGTGTGTCATAAGGCCACACACCCCGCCCCCAATGGTCCCGGCTGTCGATAGTGGCCTTGCAGCTCCACTGCCGAGCCCCATGAGGGGCCCGGCGGTGGACCTGCAAGGCCGGCGGGAGTGCCAGGAAGCCCCGCGAAGGCCCTCCCTGGCCCCAGGCAGGCAGGGGTGGGGAGAGGCAGGGAGGAAGCAACTTACCCTCCCTCTTCTCCTGCCTCCTTCTGGCTGAATGAGGGGGGGAAGTGGGGTGGCCGGAAGCAGGGGGTGGGGCTTCATCATGTGCCCCGCCCCCCGTACCTCACCCGGGGGAACTGCGATCCCCCATGATCCCCCCCGAAATGACCTCTGCTTCTGACACACTTCCGGTGATGTCAGGGGGTGTGGCATAGGCCAATACGTTATGCTGATGAGCTATGCTAATGAGCTCCTGCACCTCTTTTTCTACGAAATGACCCCTGATTAGAACCAAAAGTTACTTTAAAATATCTTAGATCTAGAAGCTGTTTTAGAAATCGTCTCCCCTCCGTCACTCTCTCCTTGGTAGGGCTACGACAGGGTGTGGCAGGGTGAAGGCCCGGTAGAGGTGAAGAGACGCTTGAATAGCCTGGAGGGGAGGGGGAAGCAAAGGAGACGCTGGGGAGAAGGGAGACTGGGAAGAGTTTGCCTCTTTTTCTTGTGCTTTTGAAAAGGTCCATAACGGCCTTAACCCTCACAACCCTCTTAAGCTAAATCACTAGGGCTTCTGGTGTCCTGGCCCCACTGCTGGACCTCCTGATGGCACCTGGTGTTTCTGGCCACTGTGTGACACAGAGGGTGCGTTCAGACGGGGCGTTTCTGCCGGCATAAACGCGATCACACTTACCTCCATCTTCCGGATCCCTCCGTTGGACGCCCGCTCACTCACTGCGGGCGTCGGCGGTTTTTTTTTTTTAAAGCACAGTTTGAGCATGCGCATAGGCAGCCATTCAGAGAATGGCGATCTTTGCGCATGCTCAACCCCCCCCCATTACATTTAAACTTTAAAGGTAAGCACTTACCTTTAAAGTTTAAAGCCCAACCTGGCCTCCCTGTAGTCCCGGACTCCTCCGGGAAGTTAAACTAAGGGCTTTAAAAACAACAACAACAACAAACGCTCAGGGTGAAGCTTCGCCCGAGCGCATATCGCTTACTTTTTTTAAAAAATGGCGGGGGAAAGCCGGAAGCCTCAGGCTTCCGACGGTACTGTCTCTGCAACGGAGGAGAGCGATCAGACGCCAGGGTGCACCGTTTACAACCGTTGCACTCAGTTTACCACCACTTGGGACCTAGTGGCAGAGTGCAACGGTTTAAAGGGATTGACAACTGTTAGGGACGGGAGGCAGATGTTCGCCGTGTGAACGCCCGTAAGTACACCGGTTGGAACCGGCACCTATACCGTTGTAAATCCCCCGTCTGAACGCACCCAGTGTGTTGGACTGGATGGGCCACTGGCCTGATCCAACACTGGCTTCTCTTTTGTTCTTATAGGAACTCTCGGTCTGGGGCAAGGGATGCTCTGTCTTCTTGGTGCTTGGGGGTGGGGGTGGCAACAGTGGGAGGGCTTCTAGTGTCCAGGCCCCACCGCTGAACCTCCTGATGGCACCTGGTGTTTCTGGCCACTGTGTGCCACAGAGTGTTGGACTGGATGGGCCACTGGCCTGATCCAACACTGGCTTCTCCTATGTTCTTATAGGATTTAACGTAGCATGTTGCTGTGTCTCGAGAGCTCTTCTTTACTTACTTAAACTCCAATGGCAGCTTGCAATATTATTCTCCCCTCCTTCATTTTATGCTCACAACAATGACAACGAGCTAGGCTAGGCAGAGGGAGAGGGACTGGTCCGAGGTCACCCACTGAGAGTGTGGATTTGAGCCTGGGTCTCCCAGATACTAGCTCAGCACTCTAACCGCTAAACCACACTGGCTTCGATATCTGAACATCTTGTCGCTTTTGGTAGCTCACTTACGTGTCCTAGCTTTGGGTCCTTGACGCCGTGGTTTACAGGAGCAGGAGAAAGACTTTCTGCCTTTTGAGTAGAATTTGATTTGATTTGCGGGTGCAGCTGAGGAACTGCACTGGCATAGCTGTTCTTGAAAAAGAGCAGTTTCTGCCAAGAGTTCTCTCAGCCCCGCCTACCTCACAGGGTGTCTGTTGTGGGGAGGGGAAGGGAAAGGAGTTTGTAAGCCGCTCTGAGACTCCCTTGGGTAGTGAAGGGCAAGGTATAAATCCAATCTCTTATTCTTCTTCTTTTACCTCACAGGGTGTCTGTTGTGGGGAGGGGAAGGGAAAGGAGTTTGTAAGCCACTCTGAGACTTCTTTGGGTAGTGAAGGGCGGGGTATAAATCCAGTATATCTCTCTCTCTCTCTCTCTCTCTCTCTCTCTCTCTCTCTCTCTCTCTCTCCCCCG
>NW_015174852.1:923570-970079 GCF_001447785.1 Gekko japonicus
TCTCTCTCTCTCTCTCTCTCTCTCTCTCACTGTCCACCGAGCAATGCACGGTTGGATACTTTCCCCTGAATTCCAGCTGCTTGCCTTACACTGTTGATGGTGAACAAAACGGCTTGTTCTCACGACTGTATTGGCAGCAGGTCGTGCTCATTTAATTATTTCCGCAACGTGTTTCAGTGAATGAAATGGTAGCTCATTTATTCTGGCAACGGCCCTGAAAAGTTGGCTGAGTCGCAACAGCCAATGTGCCTACAGGTCCACATAGCGAGTTCCAAAACCAACATAAGAATGTAAGAGAAGCCATGTTGGATCAGGACAATGGCCCATCCAGTCCAACAATCTGTGTCACACAGTGGCCAAAAACCAGGTGCACCAGAATTGCGACTCAGTTGATTATAACTGAAATGCCTACAAAGAGTAATGACTTCCTTGAAAAATGGTTTCCCTTTTTCGGGTATGTTTCCTCAAACCGAAAAGACTTGTATAAGTTACCTGAGAAATACATGAACTTTGGATTTTATTAGGTTGGATGTTGCCTTGTTTGATCCAGTATTAATCATCCTAATAAGTGGGTTATAGTATGAAAACTTGTTTAAATACTTATTGTTTTGTTATTGTTGTTGTTACTGCTGCTTTGCTTGTTGTTATCTTGTTATAAGTGAGCTATTGATTTCTTGTCTGATTAATAATAAAATAAAAATTAGTTAAAAAAAACAAAACAGGTGCCATCAGGAAGTTCACCAGGGGGGCCAGAAGCCCTCCCACTGTTGCCCCCCCCCCAAGCGCAAGAATACAGAGCATCACTGCGCCAGACAGTGTTCTGTTTGTACCTTGTGGCTCATAGCCACTCATGGACCTCTGCTCCATATGTTTATCCAATCCATTTTTGAAGCTATGTTCGTAGCTGCCACCACTTCCTGTGCCAGTGAATTCCACGTGTTAATTCCCCTTTAGGGGAAGAAGTCCTTCCTTTGATCTGTTCTGAACCTACTGCTTGTTAATTTCATGGAGTGCCCACGAGTTCTCTTATTGTGAGAAAGGGAGAAAAGTGCTTCTTTCTCGACCTGCTCTATCCCAGGCATGATCTTGTAAACCTCGATCATGTCACCCCTCAGTCGTCGTTTCTCCAAGCTAAAGAGCCCCAAGTGCTTCAACCTTTTTTTTTTTTTTTGTAAACATTTTATTTTTAGGATATATTCAACAAAGTTCAACATTTGTATTACAGTTCTTATCCCTTTATATCCTACCCTCCTCCCTTTCCCCCCCTATATATGGCTTCCCACAGTGCTACAACCTCCTGCATAATCTTTAGGTTACTCTTAAGTACTCCTCTTTATCTTTTACATATTCTACAGGTAACTTATTTTTTCACAATTCTCTATACTCAATAGTTATCAAAGCAAAATAAATCGTCTCTCACATCCCAGTATTTTTCCAGATATTCTTTTAAGTCTTTCCAATCTTCAAAAAAGTCTGCTGCTGCCATATTATTCAGTTTCCTTGTCATCTTATCTATTTCAACCATAAAAAGTAGTTTTTTAATCCATTCTCCAATTCCAGGAACTTCCTCCTGTTTCCAACTTTGTGCATATGTCATTCTGGCAGTCACAATCATATACCACATAAGCGTCCTTTTCGCCACATTGACCTCCTCCATTTTAAGTCCCAAAAGTAATATTTCTGGTTCCTTTTTAAATGTGCAGTTAACTATTTTTTCCATCTCTGCATGAATCTCAACCCAAAACCTCTTAGCTTTTTCACATGTCCACCACATATGGTAAAGCGAGCCTTCTACTTTTTTACATTTCCAACATTTACTCGACATATTTGTATTCATATTTGCAATCTTTTTTGGAGTCATATACCATCTATACATCATTTTATAACAGTTCTCTTTTAAATTATTTCATGTCGATATTTTCAAGGCACTCTTCCATAAATATTCCCAAAAGCGCTTCAACCTTTCTTCATAGGGAAAGTGTTCCATCCCCTTAATCATTTTAGATGCCCTTTTCTGTACTTTCTCCAATGCTATAATACCTTTTTTGAGGTACGGTGACCAGAACTGTACACAGTAATCCAACACTGTCAGAAATTAGCCTAGTGTAGAATTCCATAAAAATTACTGGCAATTATTGATTATTTATCTACTGTATTTCTACCCCACCTTCCTCCCCAGAGGGGACCCAAGACGGCTTACACTGTTCTCCTCTCCTCCATTGTATCCTTACAACAGCCCTGTGAGGTAGGTTAGGCTGAGGGAGAGACTGGCTTGAGATCACCGGGCGATCTTCCATGGCAAAATGGGGATTCAAACCGTGGTCTCTCAGATCACAGCCTAACCACTACACTGTTAGATCCCAAATCAGGAGAATAGACCCACGTTCAAAAGAAGTAAGATTTATTTCCAAAGCTTGGTTGATCATGAACATACAGAGAATGTTTGGAATAACTACAAGAGTCAGGGGAAGGTGTATTAAAGCAACTTCAAACAAGGTTTAAACCAATGAGCTCATTTCCCTCGTACGGTTACAGATTAGGAAAGGCGCAAAGCGGCCTGAGAACAGCAACGGCCCGTTCCATAAACACTTGTTGAGTTCACACAGGAAATCTAAACAAGCCAGAGCATAAAGACACAACACCACCTCGCACCAGCTGGAGAACCTTGGCAGTTACAGAAGCACAACATGAGAAGGATAACAACTACATGAGTGAAGGGGGGAGGGGGTGAGAAAAGGGACGAGGCTTGTCCCAAGAAGATGGCAGCTCGCTGACATACACCCCACTATTGTTTTCTTCTTCTAGGAAGCCTCTGTGATGAACACAGCAGCCAGTGCTACCAGCTCCCTGTATTGGACACGGTGTTTGTCCGGACAAAGTTTAGAAGACGTGGACTCGGGACAGCAATGCTGCAGGACTTTTGTGAGACGTTCGCCACTGAGGATGCCTTGGGAATCAGCTGCCCGATTTCTGCTGAGATGTACCAAGGTAAAGGATGGGGGATCCAAAATACAGTGTTTAAAGGACATAAGAACATAAGAGAAGAAGCCAATGTTGGATCAGGCCAAAGGCCCATCCAGTCCAACACTCTGTATCACACAGTGGCCAGAAATACCAGGTGCCATCAGGAGGTCCACCAGTGGGGCCACCACATTAGAAGCCCTCCCACTGTTGGCCCTCCCAAGCACCACTGTGAAGCTGTGTTTCCCTCTCCACGGAGGAGCAGGCGAGTGCCTGCTTACAAGCCTTCCTTGGTGGAAAACCTGGACTTCCTCCTGTGTAATGCACGAGACGACCCTAAGAAGTGAACAGTCCAGTCCAATGCAGAGTTACTCCAGGGGTAGTTTATTGCACTGTTTTTATACTTTGACCTTTCTTTCTACCAGTGAATTGTAGCTTCTGCCCATTAAATGGTAAGTCTTCCTATGTCCAGAGCCTCAGAAAGTCACCCATCGTTGAAGGTTTTGGGAATATTGATATTTACCTAAATTCAAATCAAATATACAATCTGTTACCTAGAAGATGATTAATCAACTAATAATTGTTTCATTGATTGCCAACCCTAGTGGAAATGTGCCAAGGGCATGCACTGGAAACTCACTAAAAACTGCAGGAAAAAAAAAGAGTTAAAAAAAAATTGACCTTGTTGTGATGTAAGCCACTGGGGTCTCCCTTGGGGAGAAAGCTGGCGTAATGAAGTAAATTGGAAAAAAAATATATTCTTGCCTGGCATCTTGACAGCATTTAGGCCATGATTTGCATTTTCTTCAGTATCATAATCAGGCAAGAATGCCATTACAAGAGTAGCATAAGATAGATTGTATACGAAACTGTAATGTATGCAGCCTGACATGCCCGGACTTGCCCGGGCTGGCCAGGCACAACTCTTCAATAGCTTCATGTCCAAAGACAATGGGTCCATAGGATCCTAGCCGGCCCAATCAAAGGGCCAGCTTCTCAGCCGGGAGACCAATGGTTGCCCGGTTACTGTAAATAGCCTCTCGGGAGTAGGGGGTGTGTTTAGGTGTACTTGGTGGCGGGTTTTCTGAACCTATATAACCAGCCTGCGAGCTGGTCCCTTCGTCTTTGTCCTGAACTAAATAAAGGTATGCTTAGCTGAAATCACTCTCCGTCTGCATACTTTTCAGAAACTTAACATAGAAAACCGTGCTAAACTAATATTGGAGACAATAAGTCTATATGTACTTTAAAATACTTTAAAATACATGTAATAGAGCTAAATCCAGTGTTCCCTCTAAGCTGAGTTAGTGTGAGCTAGCTCACAGTTTTTTAGCTTCTGCCTCACACATTTTTGTCTTAGCTCAGAAAGGATGGCTCCAGAGCAAACTAATTTATGCGGTAGCCAGATCGCTTGCTCACAATTTTAATTCCGGTAGCTCATAAAGTAAAATTTTTGCTCACAAGACTCCACAGCTTAAAAGGGAGCATTGGCTACGTCCATAACTAAGGATTAAAAGTATTTACAACAGTGGATGTAATTTATCAGTAAAAAGCCACAGAGAAGAACAAGCCACATGAATGGAGTCCATCCATAGTTGAGGATCTATTAGAGAAGGCAGATATGAGAAAAGGTTAGTATGTGAAAAATAGGTAATTACCGGAAACCAGGTTGAGACAAAATTGGTGATCACTTGGCTTTGAATATTTCTCAGAAATTTTGTCTAGGATACAATACGCTTTGACATTTCCTAGCCATTCTGGAATAGTTGGTGGCATTGCGTTTTTTCCTTTGCAGGCAATTTCAGCTTTTGCTGCCGCTCAAAGCTTAGTTATTAACCATTTGTGATGACATGGAATTTTACAACCAATCCACAAGTCTAGTAGTAGGAAGTCAGCTCTGAAAGGGATGCTTTCCTTAGGCCCCGTTCACACGGAGCATTTGCTGCGCTAAAGATACAGATGATAGGCAGATTTTCTGGCCGCAATCACACTGCAACATCTGGGAAGCGTAGTGCACCCGTGGCTAACCCATGGCTTCTTGCTGAAGATACGGAGTAAAAAACTAGTACATACGATGTGCTAGTTTCCGGAAAATGTGGGACAAGGGCGGGCATCTCCACAGGATGTGCACAAACGCCCACTGGCACATGCACACACTGTGGTGAGGGGAAAAAATTCCCGTTTGCCACGGAAGCAGCACCTAGCAATTGTCAGTGTGATTGCGCTGCACTGCTTCTTTGCAGGACAGCCGTGTGATCGGCACCTAATGGTATACCCACGGGACCTCCACGGGACATGTGATCGGGCTGCCACGCGTTACTTTGCTCCGGGGCAAACAGCCACGCTTCCCACCCCCCGCATTTTCCGGCCGTGTGACCGGGATTATCTTGCAAGTATAGTTGCGGACTTGCCACCAAAAACCCCCGTAAGAGGGCACAGTCCCACCCACAATGGCTATAATTACCAACACTCCCACAGCCTTTCCAACATAGTGAAGAGCAATGTTCCCTCTAAGCTGTGGAGTCTTGTGAGCAAAGATTCTACTTTGTGAGCAACTGGCATTAAAGTTGTGAGCGAGCGATTTGGCTGCTGCATAAACGAGTTTGCTCTGGAGCCATCCTTCCTGAGTGAAGACAAAAATGTGTGAGCCAGAGGCTAAAAAACTGTGAGCTGGCTCACACTAACTCAGCTTAGAGGGAACACTGGTGAAGAGTTGTCAGGAGAGCTCTTATTAAGTTCTAAAGGAGAATAGTACCACCTTGGCATGCCCCCTTGTAAGAATGACTTTCCCCATGGAACGTCTCTTTGTGTCCAGCTTTTGAGTTTTATGGCAGTGGGTGAGAACTAGAAGGGAGGAACACTTGTCACGTGATGAAATCTGTGTCCGCACCATGCACTCCCCTTACGGCCCGGCCCCCAGATTTGTGCTACTGTTGATCTCAAGACAAATAACATTATTTTGTCGGTTTGCCAGTTCCTGACTGCACCTGATCTGCGCCAGGCACGAGCATGAGTTATATTTGAAAAAGCAGTACTGTTTTGTTCCATATTCCCACATTCTCTTGGTTTGTATTGCTGGACCGGCAGCTGCTCAAGTCTATCTGCACAATATGGTGTAAACGAATGCTGGTAGAAAGTCTGCTGTTTAAATCCCTGTCAACACAGCCCAACACTGGTGGAATGACATGTTGCTCTTATTCAGCTGGGGCGGAGCTGCAGCCTGTCATGGTAGCGTGAATAGCCCAGGCTAGCCCAATCTTGTCGGATCTCGGAAGCTAAGCAGGGTCAGCCCTGGTTAGTACTTGGGTGGGAGACCACCAAAGGAAGTCCAGGGTTGCTGTGCAGAGGAAGGCCATGGCAACATGCCCGATCTCTTCCCTTGTCTTGAAAACTCCATGGTTCTGGGGTTGACATGAGTAGATTGTGACTCGTCGGCACACAGTTATTACAAGGCTGAGCTTGTGAGATCTGGGAAGCTAAGCAGGGTTGGCCCTGGTTCGTCCTTGGATGGGCGACCACCAAGGCAGGATTGTGACACGGAAGTAGGGAACGGCAAACCACCTCTGTTCGTCTCTTGCCTTGAAAAACCCTACAGGGTTGGTCATAAGTGGGCTGCAACTTGATTACTTGGTGCGCGGTTTGGTGTCGTGGTTAAGTGTGCGGACTCTAATCTGGGAGAACCGGGTTTGATTCCCCACTCCTCCACTTGCACCTGGCTGGACGACCTTGGGCAAGCCATAGTTCTGATAAGAGCTGTCGTTGAAAAAGAGCAGTTCCCATCAAGAGCTCTCTCAGCCCCACCTACCTCACAGGGTGTCTGTTGTGGGGAGGGGAAGGGGAAGGAGTTTGTAAGCCGCTCTGAGACACCTTTGGGTAGTGAAGGGCGGGGTATAAATCCAATCTCTTCTTCTTCTTACTACTATTACTACTACAAACACACACACACACACACACACACAAAACCCCGCTTCCATTTTCTCTTGTTTTCTTTTTCCTTTCTTCTCGCGTCTAGTAATATGATTGGCGTCAGGTAAAAATGCTATCCTCCCCTTTAGTATATTGCCAAAGAATATTCTACCAGAATGTAAAATATTATAGAAGAATATATACATATATTCCGGAGTGTAGAATGTGCGGTGCAGATCATACAAGATGAACATATAAAATAATACAGATAGAAACAACAAGTGATCCAATCAATTTTTTTTTACCAGCTTGGACAGGAGTTTGTATCAGCTCACCCTATCTAGACAGCATCCTACCTGCTTGGTTGCCAGTTTGGTGTAGTGGTTAAGTGTGTGGACTCTAATCTGGAAGAACCGGGTTTGATTCCCCACTCCTCCACTTGCACCTGGTGATGTGACCTTGGGCCAGTCACAAGTTCTGGCACAGCTGTCCTTGAAAAAGAGCAGTTTCTGTCAGAGCTCTCTCAGCCCCACCGACCTCACAGGGTGTCTGTTGTGGGGAGGGGAAGGGAAAGGAGTTTGTAAGCCGCTCTGAGACTCCAAGTGAAGGGCAGGGTATAAATCCAATCTCTTCTTCTTCTTCTTCTTTTGTACTGGTTTTTGGCACCTGGATTTTGGCCACCGTGTGACACAGAGCATTGGACTGGATGGGCCATTGGCCTGATCCAACGTGGCTTCTCTTATGTTCTTTTCATGTACTGCCAAAGTTGGAGGGGGGCGGGGCTGACTACCAAAAAGGCTATACTGGCTATCATGGGACCCATGGAGACGAAAGTCTTGCGGGATGGTGACGACGGTGAAGAGGGGAATTGGAACAGAGAGTGAAAGACTAGAAAAGCTAGCACGATACAACTCATTTACAGCAAGGATTATCAGCGCCATCCTAAGAGGAGTTACTACCTTCTAAGTCCATTGAAGTCAGCGGACTGAGAAGTGTGTAATTCTGCTTAGAACTGTGCTGATTCAGTCACTGCTCATCTGTAGCAGTGGATTCGAATCCACTGGCACGTGATGAAGAATTCTGGTCAGGGCTATTTTTGGGCAGGAACGCACAGGAACGGAGTTCCGTCTGGCTCCCAAGTTGGCCACACCCAGCAGGGACTCATTAGCATAATAGGCCACACCCAACAGCAGAAACTCATTAGGATTGGCTACATTAGGGGTGTGTGGCCTAACATGCAAAGGAGTTTCTGCTACCAAAAAAGCCCTGGGTTTTGACAACAAACAAGGTAAACAGAATAAGAAGCAAAAGGTGGGTGTGGCTGGATGACCACACGTCTGGTAACATGGGAGTGTGACCTAATGTGCTAATGAGCTGTGCTGTCAGGGGTGTGGCCCAATATGCTAATGAGTTCCTGCTGTTGGGTATGGCCTATTATGCTAATGAGTTCCTGCTGGGCTTTTTCTACAAAAACAGCCCTGATTCTGGTCAACCCGAAAGCGCACACACGCAATAGAAGGTATTATGTGGATTGTGTTCCGGTTCTTTGCACTTTGATTCAAAGCCTAGATCCGTTCAGAACTTGTCTGGGGAGGAAGCTATGGAGGAAAGGCAGATAGGGGAAGGGGAGAAAGTTAATATCCCTTTAGGCGTGGACACCATTCGTTATGAAAGCTAACCCCTCTCTGCTTTATGTATGAATGGAACACACCTGGGGCACCGGCCTAGTTACTTCCCAACTGACTCTGCTAGACCCATGTGGGTCAGGAGTGAACCGTCAGTACAGTCCCATGGGTCTCCCAACCATGAGCATAATTTTCAGCAACAAAAATACGACCAGAGCTCGGTGGCGACAGAAGAAAAACAGCAGAGGCGACTTCTGTCTGCCTCATCGTATTATTCTGAATGCTTGTATTTTGTTTTTTATGAAAATATTTATATCCTGTTTTTCTAGGCAGCGTATAAGTCACAATTAAAGCATTATAATTTAAATTCGACAAAATAAACCTTCTGACAACCCCCCTCCCTCCTGGTATTTTACAAGTAAAAAGGTAAAGGTTCCCTTGCTCGAAAGCCAGTCGAATCCGACTCTAGGGTTGCGGTGCTCATCTCCGTTTCAAAGCCGAAGAGCCAGCGCTGTCCGAAGACGTTTCCGTGGTCATGTGGCTGGCATGACTAAACACCAAGGTGCACGGAACGCTGTTACCTTCCCACCGAAGCGGTACCTATTTATCTACTTGCAATTTCTTGCTTTCGAACTGCTAGGTTGGCAGGAGCTGGAACCAGAGACGGGAGTAGAAAGCCGTTATATAAAACTCTGCATGGACTAGACTCCAAAAACGCCCGGGCAATATAGGCTTAGATTTTCAGTGCCTGTCTGGCACACTGAGTGTTTGCTGTGGTCATAAACGACAGTTATCAGTGATGCACGGAGAGATGGGGATTGTTTTGACTTGGATTGGGGTTCACGTCTCCCAAAATGCCAGAACTCAAGGGCAGGGCACCCAATGAAACTGATGGGCAGTAGGTTCAGGATGGGCAAAAGGAAACCGTACTTTACGCAGAGCGTGATTAAAATGTGGGATTCACTGCCAGAGGATATCATGATGGCCATGGGAGTAAGCAGCTTTAAAAGGGGATTTAGAGAGATTCATGGAGAAGAAGTCTGTCAATGGCTACTAGCCAGGGGTCGTTTTGTAGAAAAAGAGCTAGGGGAACTCATTAGCATAACTCATTAGCATATGCCACACCCCCTGACATCAGGGGCCCGGCGGTGGACCTGCAAGGCCAGCGGGAGTGCAAGGAAGCCCCGCGAAGGCCCTCCCTGGCCCCAGGCAGGCAGGGGTGGGGAGAGGCAAGGAGGAAGCAACTTACCCTCCCTCTTCTCCTGCCTCCTCCTGGCTGAATGAGGGCCGGAAGCGGGGCGGCCGGAAGCGGGGGGCGGGGCTTCGTCATGTGCCCCGCCCCCCGTACCTCACCCGGGGGAACTGCGATCCCCTGCGATCCCCCCCGAAATGACCTCTGCTACTAGCCATGGTGACTGAGGGGAACCTCCACATTCAGAGGCACTAATCCTCTGGATCCCAGAGCCAGGAGGCAACGTCAAGGGAAGGCCTTGGCTTCTGTGCCCTGTTGTTGGCCCTCCAGAGGAACTGGTTGGCCCCTGTGTGAGACGCTGGACCACTGGTCTGATCCAGCAGGGCTCTTCTTTTGTTCTTCAGTCAAAGTGTGAT
This sequence comes from Gekko japonicus, assembly GCF_001447785.1. NCBI lineage: Eukaryota > Metazoa > Chordata > Lepidosauria > Squamata > Gekkonidae > Gekko > Gekko japonicus. The sequence continues at coordinate 933,671 of NW_015174852.1, forward strand.
CGAGGAACCTAGAAGAGCAGGCATTTCTTGATATATATATATTTAAATTGCAAAGCAAACAAACGTGGTGTCCAGTAGTTTTTGGATCTTAATCTCCACAGTTTTATCTTTCATCAGACTGCCACAACCTCTTTAAACTTGGCCTGGTTGGAAAAAAAAAAAAATTGGTCTTCTGCGACGCTGATCCTGTGGAGTGACTTCTCACTCCGAACAGCTGTTCAGCCTCTACTCGGGGAAACCATTACAGTTTTTTTAAAAAAATAAAGAAAAGGGGCCCAGACAGAGTGCTGTAAAGAAAAAGACTGAGCGGAAGGCATAAATCAGTGCTTTTTGACAGTGCTACTTACCAGTGTCCAAATATTATTATAGAACAAAATTGTTATGCAAGAAACTGTAGAAGCCCTGGAGTAATCTCCAGATCGCGATATTTTTTTTCTTCCAGGCTGTTACAAATACTTAGACGTGACAGGCGTAACTGTTGCGCAAAGGGGCCTGCATTATAAATAATATAATATATTATTCCTGCCAACCTAGCGGTTCGAAAGCAAGAAATTGCAAGTAGATAAATAGGAACCACTTCGGTGGGAAGGTAACAGCGTTCTGTGCGCCTTGGTGTTTAGTCGTGCTGGCCACATGACCACGGAAACGTCTTCAGACAGCGCTGGCTGTTCGGCTTTGAAACGGAGATGACCCTAGATTCGGACTCAACTGGCTTTCGAGCAAGGGAACAAAATTGTTATGCAAGAAGCTGTAGAAGCCCTGGAGTAATCTCCAGATCACGATATTTTTTTTCTTCCAGGCTGTTACAAATACTTAGACGTGACAGGCGTAACTGTTGCGCAAAGGGGCCTGCATTATAAATAATATAATATATTATTCCTGCCAACCTAGCAGTTGGAAAGCAAGAAATTGCAAGTAGATAAATAGGAACCACTTCGGTGGGAAGGTTACAGCGTTCTGTGCGCCTTGGTGTTTAGTCATGCCGGCCACATGACTACGGAAACGTCTTCGGACAGCGCTGGCTCTTCGGCTTTGAAACGGAGATGACCCTAGAGTCGGACTTGACTGGCTTTTGAGCAAGGGAACAAAATTGTTATGCAAGAAGCTGTAGAAGCCCCGGAGTAATCTCCAGATCACGATATTTTTTTTCTTCCAGGCTGTTACAAATACTTAGACGTGACAGGCGTAACTGTTGCGCAAAGGGGCCTGCATTATAAATAATATAATATATTATATAATATATAATAAGCCCATTTCAGTAGCCTGACGCTATCTGTTCCCCTGCACCTTGGCTCTTACTCTCGCCTGGCTCTGTTTTACTACTCGCAAGATCTTAGACAAGGCAAAAGCACCTTAACTTTCTCAAAAAGGAGATTTTCAGGTCTAGAGTCGGAAGATTTGAATTCAGTAGCAGCTTAGAGGCTAATGTGGTTTTCAGGGTATAAACTTTCCATAGCCAAAGTTCCTTTCGTCAAATAGCATGAAATTTTATACCCTAAAAATCTTCTTAGTCTATAAGGTGCGACGGGACTTGAATCTAGGTGTTTTACTGCAGACCAACAGGGCTACTGTCTGAAACTAGAGTTGGAAGGAATCTTATAGGCCGCCCAGATCAACAAGGAACTCAAGAAGAAAAAGAAGAGGAGGGAGGAGCCTGGATTTATGCCCCACCCTTCACTGCCTGAAGGAAGAGCAATTTACAATCTCCTTTTCGTTCCTTTCCCCACAACAGGCACCCTGTGAGGTAGGTGGGGCTGAGAGAGCTCTCTCAAGAACTGCTCCTGAGAGAGAACAGCTCCGAGGGAACTTGTGACTGACCCAGGGTCACACCAGCAGCTGCATGTGGAGGAGTGGGGAATCCAAGCCAGTTCTCCCAGATTAGAGTCTGCCTCCTCAACCACTATAGCAACACTAGACCATTCCCCACAGATTGGTGTCCAGCCTTTGCATGAAAACCTTCATGAGGGAAGAGGCCGCCTCTCTCCAAGGCCATTGATTCCATTGTCAGACCGCTTTGGTGTTGTGGTTAAGTGCGCGGACTCTAATCTGGGAGAACCGGGTTTGATTCCCCACTCCTCCACTTGCACCTGCTGATGTGACCTTGGGTCAGTCACAAGCTCTGGCACAGCTGTCCTTGAAAAAGGGCGGTTTGTGTCAGAGCTCTCTCAGCCCCACCCACCTCACAGGGTGTCTGTTGCGGGGAGGGGAAGGGAAAGGAGTTTGTAAGCCGCTCCGAGACTCCGAGTGAAGGGCGGGGTATAAATCCAATCTCCTCGTCCTCCTCGTCCTCCTCGTCGTCGTCCTCCTCCTCCTCCTCCTCTTCTTCTTCTTCTTCCTCTTCCTCTTCTTCTTCTTCCTCTTCTTCTTCTTCTTCGGAAGTTTCTCCTTTTATTCTGCTGAAATCCACCATTTTGCGACTTGAGCCCATGAGATCTTGGCCCTGCATTCCGGAGCAGCAAAGAATGTCTTCGCCCTCTTCCACGTGACACCCCTTCAGGGTCTGAAGAGTGTGATCATGTCCCCCCTCAGTCTTCTCCAGGCAAAATAGACCCTGTTCTCCTGTCCCTTCCACTTTTCTGTGTAGGTCTTGTTTCCCAGATCTCCGGTCATCTTTGGTGCCTTTTTCTGAACTCATTCCAGTTTGCCGCCACCTCTTAGAACTGGACACAGGACTCCAGATGAGGTCTGACTAGGATGGAGCGGGGTGGAACGATTACATATTTACCATTTATTTAAGACATTTCTAAACAGCATTTAAATTGCATATATGAAATATTTAACAATACAATAAAATGTATAGATTCAGGCGGGTGGGTAGCTGTGTTGATCTGAAGTAACACTTTAACAATACAATAAAATGTATAGTTTCAGGTGGGTAGCTGTGTTGATCTGAAGTAACAGGACCAAGTTTGAGTCCAGTGGCACCTTTAACGAAAGCTTATACCCAGAATAAAACTTTGTTGGTCTTAAAGGTGCCACTGGGCTCAGATTTTGTTCCAAAAAAACGTATAGGCATACAAAGACAACACAACCTGGGAGTCCGACACTCTTAACCAGGGCTTTTTTTGTAGAAAAAGCCCAGCAGGAACTCATTAGCATAATAGGCTACACTCAACAGCAGAAACTCATTAGCATATTAGGACACCCCTGACAGCACAGCTCATTGGCATATTAAGCCACACCCCCATGTTACCAGAAGTGTGCTCATCCAGCCACACCCACCTTTTGCTTCTTATTCTGTTGACCTTGTCTGTTGTCAAAACCCAGGGCTTTTTTGGTAGCAGGAACACCTTTGCATGTTAGGCCACACACCCCTAATGTAGCCAATCCTAATGAGTTTCTGCTGTTGGGTGTGGCCTATTATGCTAATGCGTTCCTGCTGGGCGTGGCCAACTTGGGAGCCAGCCGGAACTCCGTTCCTGTGCGTTCCTGCCCAAAAATAGCCCTGCTCTTAACCACCTACACCGCATTGGCTTTCTTGAGGCACAGTTTTTGTTTTTAATCTGCAGCAGCTAGCAAGAGACTACAAACGAACAAACAAACACCGTGATGTCCTGGCGAACGCATTTAGTAAAACATTTTACAATCAATATATAAATCACATTATAGAGAAGTAATATTACAAAGAGAAGTCTGCTAGCAAGAGACTGGCAACTTTGCACAAAATATTAACAATTGCACCTGGAAGGAATCCGCAGGTGTTCTTGGTAGGTACTTTTGACTGATTTCCTGTGCACTTTGCCTGGTGCTTCTTGCCTTTCCTGTTTAGTTTGTCAGCGATTCTTGGACGCCCATCCCGAAGAGCAGTCTCGAATGTGGGAAGTGGAAGCGCCCGGGGACTGGAGCCAGCGTACCAGTATTTGGCTAACAGTTCAGCTGGCACAAAATCTTCCAAAAAGTAAGTTAAAAGTGCAGAATAAGTTCCATTAAGAGGTGCTCACTTGCGCTTCATAGTGGCAAATAAAAGTAAGCCGTATATCTTTGCATAAAGGGAGCTGGCACACCCAACCCCCTATATGTCACAGTAAGGCTGCGCCTGTCATTCTGTGCTGCTGGGTCTCCAAAGCCACAGCTGGGGGCAGGGAATCCTGTTGCCTGTCCTGGAAGTGTCAAAGGGTAGGTCTACAAATCACCATAAACTCTATGGTAAGGAAGAACTCTGGAGTTTCTGGTGATTCCTAGAGCCGGGTCATTTTGTAGAAAAAGAGGTGCAGGAGCTCATTAGCACAACTTATTTGCATATGCCACACCCCCTGACATCACCGGAAGTGTGTCAAAAGGGAACACCCATCGCTCAGGCTCCACTGGACTGTTTTGGATTGCTAGCTATTGGGGGGGGGGGAAACGTGCAGATCTGTCCTCGCAGAGGAGGGAGAGCTCGTACCTGAATAAAACTTGGTCTTAAAGGTGCCACTGGACTGTTTTGGACCGGGGGACCGGGGGGGTGGGCTCTGCAGCTTACCTGGCTACTTCTTGCTCTGACTGAGGGCTGCTGGGAGCAGGGGGTGGGGCCTGTTGCATGTGCCCGCCCCCTGGGCTCTTTACTGCCGGAGCTCCGCTCCTGTGCGCTCCTGCAGGAAATGACCCCTGCCTAGAGCTACCCTTTGTCACTTCTGGGTAGCTCAAGGAATCGCGAGGAATTCTTTGGTAAAGATTTCCTGTAAGTAGGTGAGGCCTTATTTTTCTTTTTAGTCTTTTCTTGGAAGGCTCCCCCCCCCCCAACAACAACAACCCTATGTGCTGATCTGATTCTAAAGAGAGCCAGTTTGGTGTAGTGGCTAAGAACGGCAGACTCTAATCTGGAGAACCAGGTTTCATTCTTCAGGTCCCCCCCCCACATGCAGCTGCTGGTGTGACCTTGGGTCAGCCACAAGTTCTCTCAGCGCTGTTCTCTCAAGGGCAGTCCTCGAAAGAGCTCTCTCAACCCCACCTCCCTCACAGGGTGTCAGTTGTGGGGAGAGGAAGGGAAGGAGATTGTAAGCCGCTCTGAGACTCCGAGTGAAGGGCGAGGTATAAATCCAGTCTCCTCCTCCTCCTTCCTCTTCCTCCGGTGCAAGGAGGGTCATTACAGATGACACAAACAGTGGATTTTGGAAGGATTTGGCCACCCCTAAACCCATGGAGGCTTTTACATTGTTTTGTGCGTGCGTGTCTGGCACTCCTAAGATGGTCTACTCAGAAGCAAGTCCCATGTTTGTCCCTGGGGCTGTCTCCCAAGGAAGTAGCCTTAGGGATGCAGCTTTGTGTTGCTTTTTTTTTTTTTGCCAAAGTCCGTGGCAAGTGACAAAACAGAAGAGGAGAAACAATAAAATACGGGCTCCTCAAAGTACAGTCTCTGAAACGTGAAACGTTGACAGCATTAAAACAGCGGAGCTTGAATTTCCTAAACTTAAAAACAGTCATAAAAAACTTCATGAGGTCAGTGCTTCACATACTTCTGGTAAAGCGGCAGATAGCACCAGTTTGGTGTAGTGGTTTAGAAGCGTGGACTCTAATCTGGGAGAACCGGCTTGGATTCCCCACTCCTCCACATGCAGCTGCTGGTGTGACTTTGGGTCAGTCACGGTTCTCACAGAGCTGTTCTCTCAAGAGCAGTCCTTGAAAGAGCTCTCTCAGCCCCACCTACCTCACAGCGGGTCTGTTGTGGGGAGGGGAGGGGAAGGGAAAGGACATTGTAAGCTGCTCTGAGACTCCTTTGGGTAGTGAAGGATGGGGTCTAAATCCAATTTCTTCTACTACCCTCAGCCTCTGAAGCCTTTAGTCTGTTGCATTTTTCTATCCACTCCTTCCTTTAGGGAGCTTGGAGCAACATACGTAGTTCTCCACTCCTCCGTTTTACCTTCACAACAACCCTCTAAGGTATGTTAGGCCCAAGGGCACCCAATGAGATTTCTGGTTCAGTGGGGATTCGAAGCTGTGACTCCCCAGTCCCGCTGCAACAGCACTGCCATTTTATGTGTCACAGGGCCATCCCGTGCAGCGCCACACCCTTTTAAATCCAATGTAAAGATTCTAGTGTAAATTGTTTATTCTGGATGTCCTTTGTTGCACATGCTTAAATGCAATGTATCATGTTGCTGCAAGAGCGGCATCTAGAGGCAGACTCATAAAGCTGCACGCTAAACATTAAATGAAAGGTCTGAGTTACATCCACAAATTGTTTAGTTTGTGGAGATGAGGGGATCTATCAACCTGTTATGTTGATTTACTTCAAGCTGTACCCACTTTCTCTGCAGGGGGGCCCAGAGGGGCTCAGGACTTTCTCCCCTTCTCCATTTTATCCTCATAACAACCCTGTGAGGTAGGTTAGGCTGAAGAATGTATGACTGGCCCTGGGTCATAGAATCATGGAAGGGACCTCCAGGGTCATCTAGTCCAACCGCCTGCACAGTGCAGGAAATTCACAAATACCCCCCCCCACACACACACACACCCAGCGACCCCTGTCCCATGCCCAGGAGAGGTTCCCCACTAGGTTTCTATGGCAAACTGGAGATTCACATCTGGATCTCCAAATCTTCCTCCCAACACTGCAACCACTCATCATGCTGACTTTCTTGTGGCAATCTACTGTGTCTTAATTATCCGCCGCCCATATATTCTTAGTAAAAGGGGGTTACAAAGTAAGAGGTACAGCCTGAGCCGTTGGGAGGGCGGGGTATAAATAAAAAAATAATAAATAAAATAAATAAAAATACCTACAAAAGCAGTGAACAGCACCCTGCAGATTCAAAACCACGGGGTATTTATCATGGTGACTAATACCTTGGTAAATGGCGAGGGGAAATTTTCCAGGGCAGATGCAGTGGTGATGAAGAGGAAGAAGAGATTGGATTTATACCCTTCCCTTCCCTCGGAGTCTCAGGGCAGTTTACAATCTCCTCTCCCTTCCCCTCCCCACCACAGACACCCTGTGAGGTAGAGGTGGGGCTGAGAGAGCTCTTTTGAGAACTGCCCTTGGGAGAACAGCTCCGAGAGAACTTGTGACTGACCCAAGGTCACACCAGCAGCTGCATGAGGAGGAGGAGTAGGGAATCAAACCCGGTTCTCCCAGATTAGAGTCTGCGCTCCTAACCACTACGCCAAACTGGCTCTCACGCCAAACTGGGATCGGGGAAGGGCTCTCAGTGGACCTCCGTTGTGCATTCTAAGATAATTCCTGAGGGCATCCTTGTCAGACTGTAGCTGCAGAGTCAAACACAGGAGGCCAGTGGCACCTTAATTGAGTAACAAAATTTATTCCAGCATGTTTTGGTGGGTTAGAGGCGAATTCCTCAGGTGCAATTGGGAGGGACCCTATTCCTCAAGGGCCACGTACACAAGCCAGGTGGGTTTTTCTGTCCCTTTTTGCTTACAACAGAGAGCACTTTTGCTGCATGGCTTAAAACAGGAGTCCTCAGCCTTTTTGTGCCTGTGGGCAACTTTGGAATTCTGACATAGGGTGGTGGGCGCAATTACAAAATGGCTGACACAGGAGGCAGAGACAAACACCAACTGGCTGCCACAAGAAGAAGAGACTGGATTTATACCCCGCCCTTCAGTCTCAGAGTCTCAGAGCAGCTTAAAATCTCCTTTCCCTTTCCCTCCCCACAACAGACACCCTGTGAGGTAGGCGGGGCTGAGAGAGCTCTTTCGAGGACTGCTCTTGAGAGAACAGCTCTGAGAGAACTTGTGGCTGACCCAAGGTCACACCAGCAGCTGCATGTGGAGGAGTGGGGGAATCAAACCCGGCTCTCCCAGATTAGAGTCCGCGCTCTTAACCACGACACCAAACTGGCAGTAGAACCAAGCAGTGGAACTCAACCACAAAATGTCAGGGAGTAACATCATGTATAAACATCATGTCAAAGCAATGGTATTCCCAGTAGTCATGTATGGCTGCGAGAGTTGGACTATAAGGAAGGCCGAGCGCCGAAGAATAGATTCTTTTGAACTATGGTGCTAGAGAAGACTCTTGAGAGTCCCTTGGACTGCAAGAAGATCAAATCAGTCAATCCTAAAAGAAATCAACCCTGACTGTTCCCTGGAAGGCCAGATAATGAAACTGAAGCTCACATACTTTGGCCACCCAATGAGAAGGGAGCCCTCACTGGAGAAGACCCTGATGCTGGGAAAGATTGAAGGTCAAAGAAGACGGGGACGGCAAAGGATGAGATGGTTAGACAGTGTCATCGATGCAACGAACATGAAACTGAGCAAACTTCAGAGGATGGCGGAAGACCGGAAGGCCTGGCGAGATCTTGTCCATGGGGTCGCGAAGAGTCGGACTCGACTGTGCGACTGAACAACGAAACATCATGTATAACTCTTAATAGTAACTCTCCAGCCTTTCAGGCAGAAGATCTGTTTAATGGGTTGCCTTTTAGTATGAACTTGTTATTTTCTTGCATACACACAACCTACCTTCAGTCATACAGTGAAGATCTTTGTGTCAGGGTGGTAGCTGCCCCTGCTGACTTTCTAAAACACTTGGCGGGCACCAGGAAAGTTGTCGGTGGGTGTCGCATTGGGGGCTGCTGGCTTAAAAAGTAGAATACGTCTTGCCACGGGAGAAGCGACTAACGTCTTTCACTGTGATTTTTTTCCCCCTCTTGGGAAATGACGTATGCCACGATAGACAATGACCCGGCCTGTCGAGCAGAGAGCCATCGAGACGACGAACCTGGGCAGTTTGGGGACAGCCAGATGAACAAGGTGCGCCGATGAATCTGCTGCATTCTAACCGCGGTGGCTCAGAGGTTAAAACATTGAACTGCGGACCGGAAGGTCGGTAGCTCGGCAGTTTGAGGCCCGAGTGCCGTAGGACAGCGTGAGCTCCCGTCTCTGGCCCCAGCTCCTGCCAACCTAGTAGTTCAAAAGCAAGAAATAGGTACCACTTCAGTGGGAAGGTAACAGCGTTCCGTGTCCATTGGCGTTTAGTCATGCTGGCCACATGACCACGGTAAAATCTTCGGACAGCGCTGGCTCCTTCGGCTTGGAAATGGAGATGATCACTGCCCCCTAGAGTTGGAATTCGACTAGCTTTTGAGCAAGGGAAACCTTTACCTTTAACTTGATTTTGCATAACCGTGGCAGTTCTGATTTGGGGAACAGGACGTCCGAATGGGGAAAGCTGACACGGACAGCTACGGGCAATGTTCCCTCTAAGCTGTGGAGTCTTGTGAGCAAAAGTTCTACATTGTGAGCTGCTGGCATTAAAGTTGTGAGCAGACTATTTGGCTACTGCATAAATGAGTTTGCTCTGGAGCCATCCTTCCTGAGCGAAGACAAAAATCAGAAAGCTGGAGGCTAAAGAACTGTGAGCCAGCTCATACTAACTCAGCTTAGAGGGAACACTGGCTACGGATGGTGTTCTCTGGCAGACTGTGGCTAATCAGTCAAAGCCTGGGTGCCGAAACCCTGTTAGAATGTTTTATTATTATTAAAAAAAATTTAATGAGACACGAACAGTATATGCTCATGGTTCTGTAAAGTCCACCCAAAGCCATGAGGCGATTTTCTTCCCCCACTTCCGTGCCCTTAACTGTACTTGCAATCTGTGCATTGTCCTATCGGGCATGCCAGTTACATAGTGAGATAAGCTACTTTCCCTGAACATAGGAAGTTGCTTTTCATGGGGCCAGACGATTGGACCGATAAGCCCTGTGCTGTCCACTCACCCTGACAGCAGCTTTGCAAAGACTGGAGGCGCTGAAGATTAAAACTGTGACCGTCTATATTCCACCTTAGAGCGATGAACCCTCATTTTCCTGTTCCTTACAGGCAATGCTCCCTCTAAGCTGTGGAGTCTTGTGAGCAAAAATCCTACTTTGTGAGCTAGTGGCCTTAAAGTTGTGAGCGAGCGATTGGGCTCCTGCATCAGTTAGTTTGCTCTGGGGACGTCCTTCCTGAGCTGAGACAAAAATGTGTGAGCCGGAGGCTAAAAAACTGTGAGCTGGCTCACACTAACTCAGCTTAGAGGGAACACTGCTTACAGGGCATCTCATGCTCCCACTATGTGACCTGCACTTAAACTGGTGTCCAACTCAGAATGGACTAACAAAGAGACATGCAAAACCTTGGCATCTAATTGCAAAATTATTTTCATTGGGGGGGGACTCTGCTTTAGGAGTCACCGAATTCCTAATTATCCTAAATAATTGTGTCGGGTGTGATTCAGGAATGGGAGGCTGTTTTGTAAGCATCAAAGCCACCTCATAGTTTCAGAGGGGAGCCCTGTTGGCCTGCAGTAGAGCAGCTCGATTGGAGTCCAGTTGCACCTTAGAGACTGAAGAAATGCATTTTGTCCCGGGAGGTTTGAAATGAGCCAAACCTCCACTTTGCATTTTAAAAGTTTCTCCCCTCTGGACAGAGAACAGGAAATGCTTCTTTGACCAGGCGTGACCTGGTCAGTGGGTGGAGAAACAGATCTGATAAAAATTCCCTGCAACAGGAAGGAGGTCTCTTTTCATTGGGTGCTGAGGCCATGAGAGGAGGCAGGACTCTCAGTTGAGGAGGCAGCCATTGACCATGTGGTTGGCCTGGACAGCTGAAGGGAGCTTCAAGGTTAATGGTAACTATGTAGAGATTTGTAACTTCTTAAAGCGAAACAGCCTGTCCTGTAGTTTAACATCTGATAGGGACAGAGGATTTGCGTTTTACCCATTTCTTTTGTATCTCTTGCTCAGTTTGGTGCTGTGCTAAAAGTATGCTCATGAACATTTTCTTTTGAATAAATACTTTATACCTTGTGGTGCTGGCAGGGGTTCTGTACCACATAGACCTCCACCATCTCAAACACGCTATTTTAAAAGGAGCAACAGGGGGAAGGCAGGCAGTTGGCAAGTGGCCATTCCTCCAAAAGATGCACAAGGCCATAAACTGTCCCTGTGGTGGCCAGACTCAGGGCAGCAAGGAGACACAGAGGCAAGGCCCCAGAACTTGGAACAGAAGCTGGGAGTCCTGAGCCTCCCAGTGGGTGATTCCATACAAAGGTTGGGTGGTGGTGAGCCATGCGAGAGTGGAAGGAAGTCCTCTCCACGTGTGGAGAAACACCTAGGAGGGTACAGTCGGGCCCGCAGACCACAGCATGCACGTTCCGCCGCAAAGACCAACATGATTTTTGGGGTATGAGATTTCGAGAGACAAATCTTGTTGGTCTCTAAGGTGCTACTGCAGTTGAATTGAGCCACCTCGTAGGCCTTCTGATGGTTGTCTAAGGCACGCTATATGAAACCTAGCGTGAATCTTCTGGCACCAGTGCTTCAGCTGTCTCCCAACCCTCCCCAATTCCCCCAGGTCCCTCTTAAAGAAGAAGAAGAAGAGATTGGATTTATACCCCGCCCTTCACTACCCAGAGGAGTCTCAGAGCGGCTTACAAACTCCTTTCCCTTCCCCTCCCCACAACAGACACTCTGTGAGCAGTGTTCCCTGTAAGCTGTGTTAGTGTGAGCTAGCTCACAGTTTTTTAGCCTCCAGGTCACACATTTTTGTCTTAGCTCGGGAAGGGATGGCTCCAGAGCAAACTAATTTATGCAGTAGCCAAATCGTTCGCTCACAACTTCAATGCCAGTAGCTCACAAAACAGAATTGTTGCTCACAAGACTCCACAGAGGGAACGTTGCCTATAGGTAGGTGGGGCTGAGAGAGCTCTGACAGAAACTGCTCTATTTCGAGAACAGCTCTGACAGAACTACGGCTTGCCCAAGGTCATCCAGCAGGTGCGGGTGGAGGAGTGGGGAATCAAACCCGGTTCTCCCAGATTAGAGTCCGCGCACTTAACCACGACACCAAACTGGGGCTGGGGTTCTCTTGGAGTGGAGGAGAGGATGCCCAGGAGTGATTCCATCAATTTAGTTTTTAGTAGACCATACACTGGACATGAGTCAGCCGTGTGATGTGGTTGCTAAAAAGGCAAATGCGAATTTTGGCTGTATCAACAGAAGTATAGTGTCCAGATCACGCGATGTGATGGTACTACTTTGCTCTGGTTAGACCTCACCTAGAGTATTGTGTTCAGTTTTGGGCACCACAATTTAAGAAGGATATAGACAAGCTGGAATGTATCCAGAGGAGAGCAACGAAGATGGTGAGGGGTGTGGAGACCAAGTCCTATGAGAAGAGGTTGAAGGAGTTGGGTGTGTTTAGCCTGGAGAGGAGATGACTGAGAGGTGATATCATAACCATCTTCAGTTTGGTGTAGTGGTTAAGTGCGCGGACTTTAAGCTGGGAGAACCGGGTTTGATTCCCCACTCCTCCACTTGCACCTGGCTGGATGACCTTGGGCAAGCCGTAGTTCTGATAAGAGCTGTCCTTGAAAAAGAGCAGTTTCTGTCAGAGCTCTCTCAGCCTCACCTACCTCACAGGGTGTCTGTTGTGGGGAGAAGAAGGGAAAGGAGTTTGTAAGCCGCTCTGAGACGCCTCAGAGTGAAGGGTGGGATATAGATCCAATCTCTTCTTCTTCTTCTACTTGAAGGGCTGTCATATAGTGGATGGTGCAGAGTTGTTTTCTGTTGCCCCAGAAGGTCGGACCAGAACCAGTGGGCTGAAATTAAATCAGAAGAGTTTTCGGCTCAACATTAGGAAGAACTTCCTGAGAGTTAGAGGGGTCCCTCAGTGGAACAGGCTTCCTTGGGATGTGGTGGGCTCTCCTTCTTTGGAGGTTTCCAAGCAGAGGCTAGATGGCCATCTGACAGCAATGCTGATTCTGTGAACTTAAGCAGATCATGAGAGGGAGGGCCGGAAGGGTTGCATCAGTGCTTAGTTCTTGTGGCCCTTTCTTACATCCAGGGGAATGCAGATTGCCACTTTGGGGTCAGGAAGCAATCCTGGAGGTTTTTTGTCATCTTCTGGGCATGGAACAGCGGTCACTGCAGGTTTGCAGGGGGCAGTATTTGTGGATTTCCTGCATTATGCAGGGGGTTGGACTAGATGACCCTGGAGGTCCCCTTCCAGCTCTATGATTCTATGATGCCCAGGAGTGATTCTGTCTATTGGCTTTGTGAGCCTGGCATTCCCAGGCCCCCACCAGGACTTGAGATGAGCCACCACTAAGAGAACCAGCAGGATCCGTGACTATTGTAATTGGGGTAGACCATCCTCGTTGGTTCTCCTGTCCTTGGGAGACGGAGGTGCCACCACCCACTGTGCCTTAAGCTTCCCGTCCAGCTCTGTTGCTACTTCAGCCTCTTGGTGCAATAAAGTAAATCCAGAGTATTGGACCTCCATCGCGCATTCTGGGTCTATGCTCACCTCTTGGTCTTTCATCCTTGTCTTTGAAGTGCTCGGGCTGATCGTAAGTGGAAGCATCTGGAAAAACACTTCCTCTGTTCCCCTCTGCTATTTTTGAGGGGAGATATAAGAAAATCCCTTATTCAGTCAGGTTTTGTGGATGTAATAGAAGAGAAATAGAAACAGTCGAGCATGTACTCTTACACTGTAAATTGTTAAATGACATTCGAGTGGAATTTATAGAAGCCCCCCTTAGGTTGGTAGTAGGCCAACCGGATAGAAACAAGGTACATTATCTCCTTGCTTCACGAGACCCGGAGATCGTTGAACTGACCGCTAAGTTTCTTCATGGTTTTATAAAACGGAAGAATGACTCTGAGCATATTAATGATTCTTAATTTATAATTTGTAAAAAACTTAAGTTTAAAAGTTTAGATTTCAATTTATTGTACGACTCAGCTATCTTCTGTATGATCGAATCTATCTTGTGACAACTTGAGGTATGTTATAGGCCTGACACATCCTTGGGATGGTTTACCACGATTATCCATTTTATAATCTCTATAGGTAAAGGTAAAGGTTCCCTTGCTCGAAAGCCAGTCGAATCCGACTCTAGGGTTGCGGTGCTCCTCTCCGTTTCAAAGCCGAAGAGCCAGCGCTGTCCGAAGACGTTTCCGTGGTCATGTGGCCGGCATGACTAAACACCAAGGCGCACAGAGCACTGTTACCTTCGCACCGAAGTGGTCCCTATTTATCTACTTGCAATTTCTTGCTTTCGAACTGCTAGGTTGGCAGGAGCTGGAACCAGAGACGGGAGCTCACTCCGTCATGCGGCACCCGGGTCTCGAACTGCTGAACTACTGACCTTCCACAGCCTGCAGTTCAGCGTCTTAACCACTTGAGGATTGTATTAATACTGGGAAATGTTTATTTTAATATCGTATGCCAATAAAAAGGTATTTGACTTGACTTCCTCTGTCTCTGTTTTATTCCAGGGAGCTGTCCAGGTTACTGATATCCGGGTATTGCAGGGTCAAGCAGGGGAATGTAAAGATGACCGCGACGAGCCGCTAGTCTTGCAGCCTGAGACTGAGGGGCCGGTCGGTCAGCGAGGAGGGGAAGCGCGTCGAGGTAAGGAGCTGAAGGAAAGACTAAGAAGGGGAGGACCAACCGAAGACCGAGCTCCTAAGCGGCTTAAAGCAGCGTCCCACGAGACAGGCAGCTGTTCCTGAAGGGGTTCTCCCTGCAGACTCAAGGGCCGATGCCGCCTGGATTCTTCTGGAATACCACCTGCTCCAGTGAGATGGAGGAAAGCCGGGACGGGCTCTTTGCTTTTGCGGAAGAGATGCTTCGTCGAAGAAGTGAATGGGAACCAGGGGAAACCCTCGACAGGCACCACGGCAATGCCAGCAACTCCACTGAGTTTTTTCCCTCCCCGTCCCCACGGCTGCTTGGACGGTACTCCTAATTCGAGACAGCCTGCGAGAAAAGTCATGTTGCTAGTGTTCCCTCTATGTAAAAAGAAAGTTCCTGCAGATAAAACACTAGCTTAGGACATTGGGGAGAAAGGGTATAGCCTATTAATGGGGGGGGGGGGAGATGTCCGCCTAGCCTCGACCAGGGCCAGGGCATTTTCTGTCGTGGCCCCAGCCTGGTGGGAGAAGCTCCCACCTGAGATCAGGGCCCTGCGGGATCTGTTACAGTTCCACAGGGCCTGTAAAACGGAGCTGTTCCGCCAGGCCTTCGGCTGAGGTGGTGGGCGTCCAACCATCTCAGCCTCCCCTGCTCATAAAGGTAAAGGTAAAGGTTCCCTTGCTCGAAAGCCAGTCGAATCCGACTCTCGGGTTGCGGTGCTCATCTCCGTTTCCAAGCCGAAGAGCCAGCGCTGTCCGAAGACGTTTCCGTGGTCATGTGGCCGGCATGCCTAAACACCGAGGCACACGGAACGCTGTCACCTTCCCACCGAAGGGGTACCTATTTATCTACTTGCAATTTCTTGCTTTCGAACTGCTAGGTTGGCAGGAGTTGCTCATACTGCCCTACTTAATGGTCCTACGGTGCTAAAGGGATCCGCACAGCATCTCCCGGGCGATTTGGATGTCTTATTGAGCCCCCCCGCAGGAGGCGCTCTGGACCACCTTGAACTGGTCTGCCATTTTATTCTGAATTTTTAAAAACTGGATTTAAATTGTATATTTTAATATTGTGTTTTTACTGTGAAATGACCTGTTGTGACCCACCTTGAGCCCGCTTGTGGGGGAGGGTGGGGTATCAATCAAATAAATTAAAAAAAAAACATCCCTTACCTGGAGCTGAAGTGGTACATTCCATGCTACTTCACTGCCTGCACATCATGCCTTATTCTGTTAAGAGCAAGTAACACTCAGGTTCCACAGCAAGTAACTTTCTCAAGAAGCGTTATGTTTATTAGTGTACAAGACTGGTACCATGTCCACAGGATTATTGTTAGGAATAACTAGAAGGCGGGAACATCCCAATACATATAGCTGAGCAAGGCAATTAGCTAAGCAAATGAACTTCGAGCGCGCGGGCGGGAAGACTCCCGGCGGGTGATTACACAATGAGCGGGAGAGTCCCATGGTTTCCTGAGAGCAGAAAAATTCACACCAAATGTGGACCCCAAGCCCTCCCTAATGCACAAGGCCAGACTGATAACAGCGTCTAGCTCCCACGGTCTCCCTGGCATGTTTACGGCAAGCTGCTGAGCTGCAAGCAAGGTGGGAAGAGGGAAGGGTAGACGACACAGATATGGCAGCTAGCTGACAGTAACAACATTCCGCTGGTTAGGGAGTAGTCCTCATCAGGTCTCCTTGAGAGTATCTCCCATGTTATTCAATGGGGCCTGCTCTCAGGGAAGTATTTTTAGGCTCGCAGCTTTATTTTGTGAATGTATTATTATTTTTTATTGCTGCTTGTTTTGGGTTTCATTTTGCTCTGTGTCTGTTTATTATAAGGGTTTTTGTATATGAAAATGTGGAAGGGAAGCTGAGAGTCCTGACCCTCCCAGCGGGCAATTCCATACAGAGGTTAGGTGGTGGCGGCAGTATTTTGTATATTTCATGGGCACTCCATGAAACTGCTGAGCGGTCGGGTTAGAACGGATGAAAGGAAGTACTTCTTCACCCAAAGAGTGATTCACACATGGAATTCACTGCCACAGGAGGTGGCGGCGGCTACAAGCATGGACGGCTTCAAGAGGGAATTAGATAAGCATATGGAGCAGAGGTCCATCAGTGGCTATGAGCCACAAGGTATAGATAGGGACTCTGGGGCAAGTGATGCTCTGTCATCTTGGTGCTGGGGGGGGGTCAACAGTGGGAGGGCTTCTAATGTCCTGGCCCCACTGGTGGACCTCCTGATGGCACCTGGTATTTCTGGCCACTGTGTGATACAGAGTGTTGGACTGGATGGGCCTTTGGCCTGATCCAACATTGGCATCTCTTATGTTCTTATGTTCTTAAATACTTTTAAATGGCTACTTAAATTGCCTGGAGTGGAACGGTGCTATACAAATGCTGTAAATAAATTATTTTAAGAACATCAGAGAAGCCAGTGTTGGATCAGGCCAGTGGCCCATCCAGTCCAACACTCTGTGGCATACAGTGGCCAAAAACACCAGGTGCCATCAGAAGGTCCATCAGTGGGGCCAGGACACTAGAAACCCTCCCACTGTTGCCCCCCCCCCCCAAGAACACAGAGCACCACTTGCCCCAGACTGAGAGATCCTATCTATGCCTTGTGGCTAATAGCCACTGATGGACTTCTGCTCCACATGCTTATCTAATTCCCTCTTGAAGCTGTCCATGCTTGTAGCCGCCACCACCTCCTGCGGCGTGAATTCCATGTTTTAATCACTCTTTGGGTAAATAAGTACTTCCTTTTATCTGTTCTAACCCAACCACTCAGCAATTTCATGGAGTGCCCACGAGTTCGTCTTGTGAGAAAGGGAGAAAAGTACCTCTTTCTCTACCTGCTCTATCCCATGCATAATCTTGTAAACCTCGATCACGTCACCCCTCAGCCGTCGTTTCTCCAAGCTAAAGAGCCCCAAGCGCTTTAGCCTTCCTTCCTTCTTGACTTATTTTATTCAATTAGATCAATTAGATGCCGCCTTTCCAGTTCAAAGAAGTGTCGATGGTGGCCCCCTGACAACAGCTATCGACGCAATGTGGCAGTAATTGTAAAACGACAGAAATCGAGCCGTTAAAAACATTTTGCCAACTATTAAAGGCCCATAATTTAAATAAGGCTAGGAGCTCAATTTAAAAGACCTTCCAGGGTCGGAGGTAGTCTAGGAGCTCGTGCAGAGAGTGTGCTTTCTCCCTCCGGGGAGCACGTTCCCATCCAGAGCAGGTTGAGTGCTTATTCTCTCTCCCATCCGCAACACTTTAGTTTTGTCTGGATAAAGCTGCTGTTTGTTTACCCTCATTCTATCCCCCACTGCTGTAAGATGCTGATTAAGCACAACATAAGAACATCAGAAGAGCCCTGCTGGATGAGACCGATAGTCCATCTAGTCCAGCATCCTGTCTCCCACAGGGGCCAACCAGTTCCTCTGGAGGGCCAACAACAGGGCAGAGAGGCCGAGGCCTTCATAAGAACATCAGAAGAGCCCTGCTGGATGAGACCGATAGTCCATCTAGTCCAGCCTCCTGTCTCACACAGTGGCCAACCAGTTCCTCTGGAGGGCCAACAGCAGGGCAGAGAGGCCGAGGCCTTCCCCTGATAGGAACCTCAGAAGAGTCCTGCTGGATCAGACCAGTGAGGGGCCATCTAGTCCAGCATCCTGTCTCCCACAGGGGCCAACCAGTTCCTCTGGAGGGCCAACAGCAGGGCAGAGAGGCCGAGGCCTTCCCCTGATAGGAACCTCAGAAGAGTCCTGCTGGATCAGACCAGTGAGGGGCCATCTAGTCCAGCATCCTGTCTCCCACAGGGGCCAACCAGTTCCTCTGGAGGGCCAACAGCAGGGCAGAGAGGCCGAGGCCTTCCCCTGATAGGAACCTCAGAAGAGTCCTGCTGGATCAGACCAGTGAGGGGCCATCTAGTCCAGCATCCTGTCTCCCACAGGGGCCAACCAGTTCCTCTGGAGGGCCAACAGCAGGGCAGAGAGGCCGAGGCCTTCCCCTGATAGGAACCTCAGAAGAGTCCTGCTGGATCAGACCAGTGAGGGGCCATCTAGTCCAGCATCCTGTCTCCCACAGGGGCCAACCAGTTCCTCTGGAGGGCCAACAGCAGGGCAGAGAGGCCGAGGCCTTCCCCTGATAGGAACCTCAGAAGAGTCCTGCTGGATCAGACCAGTGAGGGGCCATCTAGTCCAGCATCCTGTCTCACACAGTGGCCCACCAGTTCCTCTGGAGGGCCAAGAACAGGGCACAGAGGCCGAGGCCTTCCCCTGATAGGAACCTCAGAAGAGCCCTGCTGGATCAGACCAGTGAGGGTCCATCTAGTCCAGCATCCTGTCTCACACAGTGACCCACCAGTTCCTCTGGAGGGCCAACAACGGGGCATAGAGGCTGAGGTCTTCCCCTGATGTTGCCTCCTGGCTCTGGGACTCAGAGGCTTACTGCATCTGAATGTGGAGGTTCCCTTTAGTCACCATGGCTAGTAGCCATTGATAGACTTCTTTTCCATGCATCAATCTAATCCACTTTTAAAGCTATTTATTCCTGTGGCCATCACTACATCATCCTGGCAGTTAATTCCACATTTCATTCACTCTCTGTGTAAAGTATGCAAGGGTCATCCAGTCTCAACTAATGTTGATCCCAGCGAGGGGCTGCCGAGGCAAGTGGGAAGCAGAGGTGGTCTGCCCTTGCCTTCCTCTGCAGAGTCTTCCTTGGAGTTCTGCCTTCCAAGTACTGACCCTGCTTAGCTTCTAGCTTATGGCAACCCCAGCATGGGGCTTTCAAGGCAAGTGAGAAGCAGAGGTGGCTTGCCATTGCCTTCCTCTGCAGAGCCTTCCTTGGTGGTCTCTGCTCCAAATACTGACCCTACCTAGTTTCCACCTTCTCTCCCAAGCACCACCACCATCTCCCTAATTTTGTAGTCCATTTTTATTAAACTGTTATACTGGTCTTTATGGCCTTGTTTTCTGGTTCTGTAAATCCTCCTTGACTCTCCGTGAGAAAGATGGGAATATAAATGGAGTAAATAAATATTAGATTGGAGTGTTGTCTGTAGACTGATGGCAACTCACTCCTTATCGGCAGGTGATCTTTCCCGGTGGCCTCAAGCAGGTGTTCATGGCACAGAGGGAAGATGGAACCTCGTAAACCAGTGGCCAAGAGGTGGAATGGAAGCCTCCTGGGGGTACCATTAGGGTCCACCCTCCAGGGAGGACAAACCACTCTAACACAACGTCCTTGAGGCCCATTGCAACCAGACGGTCCAGTAGGTTTCCATGAGTGGTGGTACTGGAAGCCAATGTGAAGTGCAGGAGAACCAGCACGGATGCACATCTCTTGGTGGGGATGGGAAGTGCTCTCAAGTCGCAGCTGACTTTGGGTGACCCCGCAGGGTTTACAAGGCAAGCAAGAAGCAGAGGTGGTTGGCCATTGTCTTCCTCTGCAGAGCCTTCCTTGGTGGTCTCCTAAGTACTGACCCTGCTTAGCTTCCAACCCCAGCAAGGGGCTTTCAAGGCAAGTGAGAAGCAGAGGTGGCTTGCCATGGCCTTCCTCTGCAGGGCCTTCCTTGGTGGTCTCCCAAGTACTGACCTTGCTTAGCTTCCACCCCCAGCAAGGGGCTTTCAAGGCAAGTGAGAAGCAGAGGTGGCTTGCCATGGCCTTCCTCTGCAGGGCCTTCCTTGGTGGTCTCCCAAGTACTGACCTTGCTTAGCTTCCACCCCCAGCAAGGGGCTTTCAAGGCAAGTGAGAAGCAGAGGTGGCTTGCCATGGCCTTCCTCTGCAGGGCCTTCCTTGGTGGTCTCCCAAGTACTGACCTTGCTTAGCTTCCACCCCCAGCAAGGGGCTTTCAAGGCAAGTGAGAAGCAGAGGTGGCTTGCCATGGCCTTCCTCTGCAGGGCCTTCCTTGGTGGTCTCCCAAGTACTGACCTTGCTTAGCTTCCACCCCCAGCAAGGGGCTTTCAAGGCAAGTGAGAAGCAGAGGTGGCTTGCCATGGCCTTCCTCTGCAGGGCCTTCCTTGGTGGTCTCCCAAGTACTGACCTTGCTTAGCTTCCACCCCCAGCAAGGGGCTTTCAAGGCAAGTGAGAAGCAGAGGTGGCTTGCCATGGCCTTCCTCTGCAGGGCCTTCCTTGGTGGTCTCCCAAGTACTGACCTTGCTTAGCTTCCACCCCCAGCAAGGGGCTTTCAAGGCAAGTGAGAAGCAGAGGTGGCTTGCCATGGCCTTCCTCTGCAGGGCCTTCCTTGGTGGTCTCCCAAGTACTGACCTTGCTTAGCTTCCACCCCCAGCAAGGGGCTTTCAAGGCAAGTGAGAAGCAGAGGTGGCTTGCCATGGCCTTCCTCTGCAGGGCCTTCCTTGGTGGTCTCCCAAGTACTGACCTTGCTTAGCTTCCACCCCCAGCAAGGGGCTTTCAAGGCAAGTGAGAAGCAGAGGTGGCTTGCCATGGCCTTCCTCTGCAGGGCCTTCCTTGGTGGTCTCCCAAGTACTGACCTTGCTTAGCTTCCACCCCCAGCAAGGGGCTTTCAAGGCAAGTGAGAAGCAGAGGTGGCTTGCCATGGCCTTCCTCTGCAGGGCCTTCCTTGGTGGTCTCCCAAGTACTGACCTTGCTTAGCTTCCACCCCCAGCAAGGGGCTTTCAAGGCAAGTGAGAAGCAGAGGTGGCTTGCCATGGCCTTCCTCTGCAGGGCCTTCCTTGGTGGTCTCCCAAGTACTGACCTTGCTTAGCTTCCACCCCCAGCAAGGGGCTTTCAAGGCAAGTGAGAAGCAGAGGTGGCTTGCCATGGCCTTCCTCTGCAGGGCCTTCCTTGGTGGTCTCCCAAGTACTGACCTTGCTTAGCTTCCACCCCCAGCAAGGGGCTTTCAAGGCAAGTGAGAAGCAGAGGTGGCTTGCCATGGCCTTCCTCTGCAGGGCCTTCCTTGGTGGTCTCCCAAGTACTGACCTTGCTTAGCTTCCACCCCCAGCAAGGGGCTTTCAAGGCAAGTGAGAAGCAGAGGTGGCTTGCCATGGCCTTCCTCTGCAGGGCCTTCCTTGGTGGTCTCCCAAGTACTGACCTTGCTTAGCTTCCACCCCCAGCAAGGGGCTTTCAAGGCAAGTGAGAAGCAGAGGTGGCTTGCCATGGCCTTCCTCTGCAGGGCCTTCCTTGGTGGTCTCCCAAGTACTGACCTTGCTTAGCTTCCACCCCCAGCAAGGGGCTTTCAAGGCAAGTGAGAAGCAGAGGTGGCTTGCCATGGCCTTCCTCTGCAGGGCCTTCCTTGGTGGTCTCCCAAGTACTGACCTTGCTTAGCTTCCACCCCCAGCAAGGGGCTTTCAAGGCAAGTGAGAAGCAGAGGTGGCTTGCCATGGCCTTCCTCTGCAGGGCCTTCCTTGGTGGTCTCCCAAGTACTGACCTTGCTTAGCTTCCACCCCCAGCAAGGGGCTTTCAAGGCAAGTGAGAAGCAGAGGTGGCTTGCCATGGCCTTCCTCTGCAGGGCCTTCCTTGGTGGTCTCCCAAGTACTGACCTTGCTTAGCTTCCACCCCCAGCAAGGGGCTTTCAAGGCAAGTGAGAAGCAGAGGTGGCTTGCCATGGCCTTCCTCTGCAGGGCCTTCCTTGGTGGTCTCCCAAGTACTGACCTTGCTTAGCTTCCACCCCCAGCAAGGGGCTTTCAAGGCAAGTGAGAAGCAGAGGTGGCTTGCCATGGCCTTCCTCTGCAGGGCCTTCCTTGGTGGTCTCCCAAGTACTGACCTTGCTTAGCTTCCACCCCCAGCAAGGGGCTTTCAAGGCAAGTGAGAAGCAGAGGTGGCTTGCCATGGCCTTCCTCTGCAGGGCCTTCCTTGGTGGTCTCCCAAGTACTGACCTTGCTTAGCTTCCACCCCCAGCAAGGGGCTTTCAAGGCAAGTGAGAAGCAGAGGTGGCTTGCCATGGCCTTCCTCTGCAGGGCCTTCCTTGGTGGTCTCCCAAGTACTGACCTTGCTTAGCTTCCACCCCCAGCAAGGGGCTTTCAAGGCAAGTGAGAAGCAGAGGTGGCTTGCCATGGCCTTCCTCTGCAGGGCCTTCCTTGGTGGTCTCCCAAGTACTGACCTTGCTTAGCTTCCACCCCCAGCAAGGGGCTTTCAAGGCAAGTGAGAAGCAGAGGTGGCTTGCCATGGCCTTCCTCTGCAGGGCCTTCCTTGGTGGTCTCCCAAGTACTGACCTTGCTTAGCTTCCACCCCCAGCAAGGGGCTTTCAAGGCAAGTGAGAAGCAGAGGTGGCTTGCCATGGCCTTCCTCTGCAGGGCCTTCCTTGGTGGTCTCCCAAGTACTGACCTTGCTTAGCTTCCACCCCCAGCAAGGGGCTTTCAAGGCAAGTGAGAAGCAGAGGTGGCTTGCCATGGCCTTCCTCTGCAGGGCCTTCCTTGGTGGTCTCCCAAGTACTGACCTTGCTTAGCTTCCACCCCCAGCAAGGGGCTTTCAAGGCAAGTGAGAAGCAGAGGTGGCTTGCCATGGCCTTCCTCTGCAGGGCCTTCCTTGGTGGTCTCCCAAGTACTGACCTTGCTTAGCTTCCACCCCCAGCAAGGGGCTTTCAAGGCAAGTGAGAAGCAGAGGTGGCTTGCCATGGCCTTCCTCTGCAGAGCCTTCCTTGGTGGTCTCCCTTCCTGCTTAGCTTTTGAGATCTGATGAAATCATGCTATACCTTGCTGCCTTCTCTCCCCTTCCTGATGACAGAGTAGTTCAAATTATCCATCAGGACAACCATGGTGAATGCGGTGCCGAATCCAAGACGAAAGCCAGATACTCTGTTTCATCCAGACACATCTGGAATTGAGAAGCCACTGCCTTGACCAAGGTCTTGTTCGGACCTGATTCTCAGATTACCTTTTTTGGAGGGGGGAGGGGACACAGAAAAAGGAGATCTTCTGGAATCCCGGGTTTTAATCATCTGCCTGCCTTTGAGATGTAAAAGCAACGGTGGCATTTTGTTTTCCCTGCTGCCGTTCATGTTCTGCGGCCGCCACCAGAGGGTGCTGCTGCACCGCTTCCTCACCGGCGTGGTACTCTGGAGAGCTGAGTGCCAAAGGTACAAGCACACTCCGTTGTATTTTTTTGTAACTTTTGAACAGCCGTACAAGCAAAGAGGCAAAGAAAGGTTGCCTCTGATATTTACTAATCAGATTCAGTTTACTTCTGTGAGACTCTTGACTGCCGAAGGCTTTGTACTTAAGGGAACTTAAGGTGAAGTCGCAGATGTGCAGTGCATAGAAAACGAGCGCAAGTGGTGTGTCCTATGGAAAGAGAGGTTTCCAGACCGGTTACCGCCACATTTTTCTGAGGTTCTCGAGCAGCAGTTTTTAAGCCTACTATGGATGATCCGTGCAGAAACTAATTTATTTATTTTTATTTATTTAACTTTCAGTTTATAGACCGCTCACCCCCTAAGGGCTCTGAGCGGTTTACATTGTACAATTATTAATTACATTACCTAACTAGGGCCACGCACACAATGAGGGGAAGGGACTACCTATCAGGCACCCATGGCAAGGTCTTTAGTTGTTATTTCTTACGGAGGTTCTTCAATCCGGGCGATGACGTTTTTTGGCGCAGGTCTTCCTTTCGGTTGCAGCGACTCCTTCCGGGTATGGACCCACAGCGCACGACAGCGCGTGCTACCGCAGCCGGCCTCTGTCCCAATTGGCTCTGGCTTGCCGTGTTGCCCCGCCGCCGTGCTTCGCCAGCCCAATCTCCGCTCGAGCCACTCGCCTCGCCGCCGCCACCGCCGCCACCGCCATGTTTCGCCACCGCCGTCACTCCGTTCCTCAATTACCGTCACGCCACCATGAAAAGAAGGAAGGGTGCCCCCCCCGCTTTTAAGAGCAGGTACCCATTCATCTACTCGCCCTTTCGGGCTTTCGAACCGCTGGGTGGGCGGGTATTCCAGACCCATTTCCGTAAGCCTGATTTCCATGCCACATGACACTTCTTATTGTCCTGCAATTTGGATTTAGGAATGCGTTTGCGATTGGGTTTCCTGCCACCCTCTGCTAGCACCCTTTCAGGCACTGCTATTCTACTGCTAGTACCAGAATGTTTCAGTTAAAATACCACCCCTCAATGTCGAAAGCGATAGGAGGAAAACAAACGGGACCGGTGTCAGACCCCCCAGTCCAGTTACACTCGACAACTCACTTTTGGCAGTGAAAGTTTATTGAGTTACATGCAAGATCCGGAAAGTCACCGTGTTAGACCTGAAGACTTTTGGCGGGTACAAGCTTATTATAGAAAATTCAAGCTGGTCCCATCCATCCCCCCAAGCATACGTCACACACACAGGCCTTGCTATTGATATTGCATTCTCCCTGAAATGCAACAGCTGACAAAAATCCCCTGGTTTTCCTGCCGTCCATGTAGAAGGTTCCAGCTTCAGTCCCCGGCATCTCTGGTTATAGGATCTGGCAGTAGGTGATGTGAAGGACCTCTAATCTGAGACTCTGGGGAGCGGCTTCCAGCCTGAGTTGACAAGACTGACTTTGATGGACCCAGGCCCTGATTCAGCTTCACGTGTTCAATAACAACATTTAATAATAATAAGAAGAGATTGGATTTATACCCCTGTAGGGCAGTGCAAATGGAATCTCCTGCCTGGAGAATTGGTAACCCAAAAGTGTTTGTGTGCTAAGAGAGGTCTGGTGATTCCTACGCAGTCAGTTAGCCTTGAGAAAGAGGGAGAGGCAGATAACAGAGCTTGCCTGAGAGAACGTGAACACACACACACACACATTCCAAAAGGATGCTCTAATGCTTGTAACTCCCGGTGTATAAATAAAGCTGCTGCATGAGAGAAGGAGGTTGGTTCCTTCCTTCCTTCCTTCATTCAGACAGTTCCTGCAAGCTTGTCTCGTGTCGTCTTTGTATCGCCTGCACCCCCACACCCCAAGGAGCAGCACCACATACCCCGCCCTTCACTACCTGAAGGAGTCTCAGAAAGGCTTACAATCAGTGTTCCCCCTAAGCTGAGCTAGTGTGGGCTAGCTCACAGTTTTTTAGCCGCCGGCTCACACATTTTCGTCTCAGCTCAGGAAGGAGGGCTCCAGAGCCGACTGATTTACGCAGCGGCCAAATGGCTCACTCACGACTTCAATGCCAATAGCTCACAAAGTGGAATTTTTGCTCACAAGACTCCACAGCTTAGAGGGAGTGTTGCTTACGATCCCTCCCCCTCCCCACAACAGACACTGCACTTGAGAGAACAGCTCTGGAAAAACTTGTGACTGACCCAAGGTCACACCAGCAGCTGTGTGTGTGTGGGGGGGGAGTGGGGAATCAAACCCAGTTCTCCCAGATTAGAGTCTGTGCTCCTAACCACTACACCAAACTGGCAAATATAGCATTTGTTTAGTGCTTTAGAGCAAGGATCCCGGCCACGGTGCCTCCCGGCACCTTTCCTGACAGCCCTCCAGGGCTTCTGGTTGGCCATTGGAAATATGATGGATACAGCAGATTTTTAAAAACTTAAAAACAAGAGCGTCTGCCTGAAATGTTGAAGAGTTACCGTCACACTTATGCATGACCTCACTCCCTGACATTTGTGGTATGCTCTGCCTCTCGTGGCATCCATTCTGTAGTTGCGGACTCTAATCTGGGAGAACCGGGTTTGATTCCCCACTCCTCCACTTGCACCTGCTGATGTGACCTTGGGTCAGTCACAAGCTCTGGCACAGCTGTCCTTGAAAAAGAGCCGTTTGTGTCAGAGCTCTCTCAGCCCCACGCGCCCCACAGGGTGTCTGTTGTGGGGAGGGGAAGGGAAAGGAGTTTGTAAGCCGCTCTGAGACTCCTTTGGGTAGTGAAGAGCAGGGTAGAAATCCAATCTCCTCCTCCTCCTCCTCCTCCTCCTCTTCTTCTTCTTCTTCTTCTTCTTCTTCTTCTTCTTCTTCTTCTTCTTCTTCTTCTTCTTCTTCTTCTTCTTCTTCTTGTGTCAGAATTCTGAAAGAGCCCACAGGTTTGAAAAGGCTGGGGACCCCTCCTTTAGATTTTGCTGCTCTCCCAGAGAGGACTGTTTTGACTCCGTGTTGGGGAAAGCCCCCAGTCTGAATCAAAGGCCCTCACGCTTGCCTTGAAAGGCACCGGGCAGACCCATTAGCAGATTCTTCCAGTGGTTTATCCTTACAACAACTGCATGGTAGGCAGGGGTCATTTCACAGAAAAAGTGGTGCTGGAGCTCATTAGCATAACACATTAGCATAACTTATTTGCATATGCCACACCCCCTGACGTCACCGGAAGCGTGTCAGAAGGCAACACCCACCGCTCAGGCTCCACTGGACTGTTTTGGATTGCTAGCTATTGGGGGGGGGAACGTGCAGATCTGCCCTCGCAGAGGAGGGAGAGCTTGTGCCTGAAGGCAGGCCGGGGGGGGGCCCTCTGCAACTTACCTGGCTGCTTCTTGCTCCTCGTGGCCCAACTGAGGCCTGCTGGGAGCAGGGGGCGGGGCTTGTTGCATGTTCCCGCTCCCTGAGCTCCTTACTGCCGGAACTCCGCTCCTGTGCACTCCCGCGGGAAATGACCCCTGAGGGTAGGTCATTATCATCACCTGCATATTGAAGAAGACGACAAGAAGAGGATGGATTTATACCCCACTCTGCACTTTGAGTCTCAGAGTGGCTTACAATCTCCTTTCCCTTGCCCTCCCCACAACAGACACCCTGAGAGGTAGGTGGGGCTGAGAAAGCTTGGACTGAGAACTGCTCTTGAGAGAACAGCTCTGAGAGAACTTGTGACTGACCCAAAGTCACAACAGCAGCTGCGTATGGAGGAGTGAGGAATCAAACCCTGTTCTCCCAGATTGAAGTCTGCTCTCCTAACCACTACACCAAACTGGCTATTGCAGTCAATATTCATAATATTGCAGATAGTTATCCCTGAAGCAACCTAAGAAGTGCACGGCAGAGGCCAGATTCAAACCCGCGGCTTCCTGTTTCATCTATTATCGATATGTTTCACCACTGTTGGTGTGCCTGCTATATGCTAATTGAATAAGGCCACATCATAGGGGAAGTCGTGGAAGTAGTGACATTCATATTCCCGGGATCCCAGATCACCGCAGACGGTGACAGCAGCCACGAAATGAAAAGACGCCTGCTCCTTGGGAGGAAAGCGATGGCGAACCTAAACAGCATGATAAAAAGTAGAGACATCACCCTGCCAACAGAAGTCCGCATGGTCAAAGCAATGGTATTCCCAGTAGTCATGTATGGCTGCGAGAGTTGGACCATAAGGAAGGCCGAGCGCCGAAGAATAGATTCTTTTGAACTATGGTGCTGGAGAAGACTCTTGAGAGTCCCTTGGACTGCAAGACGATCAAATCAGTCAATCCTAAAATAAATCAACCCTGACTGTTCCCTGGAAGGCCAGATAATGAAACTGAAGCTCAAATACTTTGGCCACCCAATGAGAAGGGAGCACTCACTGGAGAAGACCCTGATGCTGGGAAAGATTGAAGGTCAAAGAAGACGGGGACGGCAAAGGATGAGATGGTTAGACAGCGTCATCAATGCAACGAACATGAAATTGAGCAAACTTCAGAGGATGGTGGAAGACAGGAAGGCCTGGCGTGATCTGGTCCATGGAGTCGCGAAGAGTCGGCTCGACTGTGCAACTGAACAACAACATCATCATAGGGCAGATTGCCCAACTGCTACCAGCTTGCAAAACTGTTAAAAATACTACTTGGAAGGCAGTGAGTGATTAACGTAGGCTGAAAAAAAAGTCTCCTAATTTTGTGCAAATGAAATTCACTTTCCCCCCCTCATCGGAACTTCAGCTACGGCACAATACAACTTGCCCATTGGCACTGGGCAAGCCAAGGGCTCCAACGTGGGGGATCAACAGATGCTAAAAAGTTTCTGGCCTCCAGGAAGCAAGAGGCTGGTTGGTATTCCTGCCCTCTGTTTAGACAGGGTGACCTGCTCTTAACAGCATTAGTTCCACACTCCTTTTGGAAAATACCGGTGTCTGACATGTCCATCAACCTCCCTGTATGGAGACAATAATCCCCTCCAAAGCTTTAACTACCTCTGCAAAAGAAAAGGAGAAGGGGGCTAAAAAAAAACACACCCCACCCCCTGGAATATAAAGCCTTCTTCTAACAGGATTATTTAGACCGTCTAAATTTACTGTTCAGAAATTCTGCGTGGTGAGGCTTTCCAGTTGAACTGCTTAACCAAGATGGAATCTAAAGCAATCGTCCCCCCACTCTCAACGGTGCAATATGGAGAAGATTCTCTGTTAATTGCAGACCGTCTCCAGATCCTGGGCCCTGGTTCCGTCGCTTTCGCTCTCCTCCTTCCTTCCAAGTCCTTCGGTTTCCCTCGCACTGCTTTCCCAAGCTTTCCCATCTGTCACAAAAACGTTTGAAATGTTTCTTTTAGTTGAGCCACGCAAAGATCATGAGGCTTTTATTGAAGGGGGGGGGGAGAATCAGTGGGGACTGAGAGAGCTGTCTATTGTCCTCCTGTGCCCTGTGTCACAAGTGCGAGTACCTTCGTTTTAATGCTTTGCTCGGGGGAAGCCGAACCCCCTTTGGAAAAGGGATCCTCTGTGAGTTTAACTTCCTCACTCCCTCTGAAGCGAAGAGGAGGGGGGGAGGCGATCAGAAACGCAGGACAAAATACAGCCAGGCAGCCGGAGGAAAAGGTCAGGAGAGGACTCCCCCACCCTCCCTGCAGACCTCAGAAGGGTCTTTAAGATGGTATTTAGCAGGGACCTGGCCTTCCTGGGCCAGGAAGCAAGCACATTAGCACACGGGAGCCAAGCCGTCGAAGTGCATCTTTGTAGGGCAGTTCAGGCCTTGTGGGCTACCTTAGAATGCCTTGCTCTTTGCAGAACGGTGAGAGGTTAAGGCAGTGAGATTCGCAAGCCTCCGGCAAAGAGGGGTGGAATGCCCACCTGCGATCTGTGGCACCACAGACGCACCGTGCTTGTTTTTATTCGGATGTTGTGGAGGCGGTTGATCATTCTTACCAAGGCTTTTTTGTAGACAAAACCCAGCAGGAACTCATTAGCATATTAGGCCACACCCTGACAGCACAGCTCATTAGCATATTAGGCCACACCCCCATCTTACCAGAAGTAACCTTCTGCTTCTTATTCTGTTGACCTTTTTTGTTGTCAAAACCCAGGGCTTTTTTTTCTGTAGCAGGAACTCCTTTGCATGTTAGGCCGCACACCCCTAATGTAGCCAATCCTAATGAGTTTCTGCTGTTGGGTGTGGCCTATTATGCTAATGAGTTTCTGCTGGGCGTGACCAACTCGGGAGCCAGCCGAGTTCCTGCCCAAAAATAGCCCTGATTCTTACTGTGGCCTGAAATCTTCTTGCCTTGGGAACCGGACGTGCAAACCTCTAATATCGGCCTGATGACCTTTTTAGGTTGGCTGGCTCCAGCCTGGGAGATTCCTGAAGATCTGAGGGCAGCGTCGAGGAAGGGTGGAGTCCCTCCTCCAATGGAATCGATCTTGGTAGTCTGGAGAGAAGTTGTAATCCTGGGAGAGGATTCTAGGCTGGCCATCAGAGACCCTTTCCCACTGAAGTGAGGGAGGGGACCTCTTACTGGGCAGAATAAGGAGCTTCAAAGTCCATGTCTACGTTGCAGCCCTGTTTGTGAACAGACATTTTCCATGCGGCTGTAGGGGACCTCAGGCACATACACAATCAGGCCTTGGCCCTCTTCCAGAAAGTCAGTGACAGAAGCATTGTGTCCAGATCACGGGAGGTGGTAGTTCCGCTCTGTTCTGCTATGCTCAGGCCTCACCTGGAGTCCTGCGTCCAGTTTTGGGCACCACATTTTAGGAAGGATGTTGACAAGCTCGAACGAGTCCAGAAGAGGGCAACCAGGATGGTGAGAGGGTTGGAATCCAAGTCTTACGAGGAAAGGCTGAAAGAGTTGGGTATGTTTAGCCGGGGAAAGAGAAGGCTTAGAGGCATTTACACCCCGCCCTCCCCACAATGCAGGCTCAGGGCAGCTCACAGTCAGTACATAAAATACAGTTAAAACCACACAAAACCATATAAAACAATTCCATTATTAATACAGTTTCATAAAGTGCTAAAGATAGTTACTCAAGATAGCTTATTTCTTTTTTAAAATATTGTATTGGTTTTCTACTACAAACTACAAAACTATAGGCTTCAATCACACCACTGAGGAAATGCGGGTGGAAAGCAAGGCTGTTTGCCCCGGGGCGAACTGACGCGCGTTTGCACGATCAGACTTCTTCCCGCCTGCCCCACAGTTCCGCATAATACTTACCTTTCCCTGGTGGTTTTTTGTGCCGCTCCTGCGGCGCAATGAGACGCCCCACCAATGACTCCGGGATGCCAGACAGATGTGTCTGTTAATCCACGGGGGAATCGTATGTGTGCCGCAGCTTCCGCTCCGTATGATCGCAGCCTATAGACTACAAAACTGTAAACTACAAAAGAGAGTAGCAAGGTACTTTGATAAGCTATTCATACGCTTTGGATATTTATCTACATGTTTATGATTACATTCAGTTATTTAAGTTCTAATAAAAGTATTCAAGGAGAAAGAACATAAAAGCTTTTTGGTTATTATATTGCATCTGGATAATAATACAAAATCATTTGATGAGACCAGAGGCAATCTCAGATCTTCACTTAGGTTTCTTCTTATCTTTGCTTTTCTTCTTCGTTTGCCAGGGGAGGGTCACTTTGAAAGTTTTGGGAGCCACCACTCCCAAATCAAAACCAAAGTCAGAGTTGAAGATTTCACCCAAAGATACGGAAGTGGCTGTAGAGGATGAACTATCCATATCAGATTTTTGTTGATCACTGCTTTTTTCCGTTGCCTTCTCTTTCTCTGCTCCGTTCCTTTGGTTAGATGGGGTTTGTTGCTGCTTAAGAAATAGTTCTGCTTTTAATAAGGAGTCAATCTTTTCTTTCTTCTTATTAAAATTAAATATAAAAGTTAGTTTATTTCAATGTACTCTCTATGAGTCCTGCTCAAGATCTTCCTGGGGCTCAGGCTGGATGTTAAAACCAAGAACCAGGGCTCTAGAATGGTGGCGGCACCTTAGCTGAGAGCCTGGCGGAAGAGCTCCGTCTCGCAGGCTCGGTTAACTGCGGTGTGAAAGGCAGTGGCTAGAGACTCAGTCACAGGTTGATTGAATTCATTTATACTCCACCTTTTCCACCAATGGGGACCCAGAGTGGTTTACACAGTTCTCCTCTCCTCCAGTTTATGCTCACAGCAACCCTACGAGGTAGGCTGGACCGAGAGGGTGTACATGGGACACGGGCCCTTTCTGCACCCTCCTTTTAATCCCTCCTTTTAATCCACCTTTAAACCCTCCTTTTAATCCACCACGGTGTCCTCCAAGCAATTCTCCACTAAAATCGAATTCAACCTTCTTTTTAATCCAGGTTCCCCCCCCCCATTCTGCACTAAAATCGAGTTCAACCTTCTTTCCCCCCATTCTGCATCACATTCCCCCCCTTCAGTGGTCAGCCTGGTTTCAGCTTCCTGTTTCCCTGGGTTATTTGGATGCTGTTTTGCGGTGGACTTAGGTCCATTCTGCATCTGGCATTCGCTCCACATTTTCTCAGCACTGAGGAAAAGGTACACCTCAAAGCCACATCCAGAGACCCCGGGTGCAATGCTGTACTGACTGTGAAGTCACCCCCGAATGGCCATAAATCTATCGAAGCCGCATGCAGTGTAGAGGGGGAAATTTACAACCTGACGTGGCCGGGGAAAAACTGTGGGAAAACAGATGGGTGCAGAATCAGCCTTCTTTTGCCAGCCTTCTTTTCCCCTCCCCCCCATAGCTAGCAATCCAAAACAGTCCAGTGGCACCTTTAAGACCAAAGTTTATTCAGGAACAAGCTCTCCCTCCTCTGTGAGGACAGATCTGTACGTTCCCCCCCCCCATAGCTAGCAATCCAAAACAGTCCAGTGGCACCTTTAAGACCAAGGTTTATTCAGGTACAAGCTCTCCCTCCTCTGTGAGGACAGATCTGTGCGTTTCTCCCCCCATAGCTAGCAATCCAAAACAGTCCAGTGGAACCTTTAAGACCAAGGTTTATTCAGGTACAAGCTCCCCCTCCTCTGTGAGGACAGGTCTGCATGTCCCCCTCCCCCCAATAGCTAGCAGTCCAGTGGAGCCAGAGCGGTGGGTGTAAGTTATGCTCATGAGCTCCTGCACCTCTTTTTCTACGAAATGACCCCTGGCTAAGACTGTTCCCTGGAAGGCCAGATAATGAAACTGAAGCTCAAATACTTTGGCCACCAAATGAGAAGGGAGCACTCCCTGGAGAAGACCCTGATGCTGGGAAAGATCGAAGGTAGAAGAAGAAGGGGACGGCAAAGGATGAGATGGTTAGACAGTGTCATAGATGCAACGAACATGAAATTGAGCACACTTCAGAGGACGGCAGAAGACTGGAAGGCCTGGCGGGAGCTGGTCCATGAGGTCGCGAAGAGTCGGATTCGACTGTGCGACTGAACAACAACAACAAAGACAAAAATGTGTCAGCCAGCGGCTAAAAAACTGTGAGCTAGCTTGCACTAATTCAGCTTAGAGGGAACACTGTATAGCCCTTCCCCAGGGCCCTGCTGTTCTGAATACTATTTGGACACTGGAGTTTCCTGGGGGACTGATTACTGCCTGACACGAGGCATGGGTTTTTGTTACTGTCTGTGGTGCCATCTATTGTTTTATGGTTTTACTGCTTTTATTGTTCTGGGTCTGGGTAGGGCGGGATATAAATCCCAAAATAAATAAATGAATAAAATAAAATAATATCGTAAGCCGCCCTAAGCTCACTTGTGGGATAAGGCGGGGTATCAATCAATTAATTAATTAAGAGTGCCGTGTTCTGTTGCTACTCTCTCCAGGAACCCCTTCCAATCGACTCAGGAATGCTTCTCTTTTGTTTGGCAACTGTTTTTTATTGGGGGGGGGTTGCTTTCAGGTTGGTTGGGCAGGGGATGGATGCAGAGAACGTCGGGGAAACTGCAAGAATGACGGTGCACAAAAGATTTGCAGTACAGTTTCGAAGGAGGTGGAGACTCCCACCTGAGGCCCTGCCGGTCAGAGCAGATCGGGCTGACCTGAATAGACTAACGGTCTGTCGGAAGCACATACCTTTAAAATGTTTTAAAATGCTTGGAAAAAAGCATTTACAGGAGAAATTCTTGTGGGGCTATGCCTTTAAGAAAGGGGGTGGAGCCCCCCAAAGCCCCACCATAGGTACAGGCCTGCTCTTCTAACATTTTGTGTGAATCTCTGAAAGTGCGTGGAAGTATTTCTGTAGTTAAGGGATTGACTTCCTCTTTATTGCAGCTTAATCTTGGATGAGCCCCGCTGTACCCGTTCAACAGGGCTTGCAACTGGTGAAAGAGAGTTACACTTGCCATGTTTATCCAGACACAGAGGGAAATGCAGGTAAAAGAGACCCTCCAAGCATTCCAAACTAGGGATTGCAAGAATTAGGGGGAGAGATGGTGTGTGTGTGGAAGAGTCAGTTTTGCTTTGTAGTTATTTTTAAAGCCATCACTAAATAGGTCAAGGCCCTTAAGGTTTTTTGGCCATTAGTTCTTTTAATGGTATGGTGACAAATCATTAATTGTATTATTACCAAAAGCTTTGAGGAGTGCATTAATTTAATGCGACCTTGGATCAGCCGGGATCACGCATTCATTATCTTGAAAAGATTCCGTGTCCTGAAACATTGATCTTTGGTTCCATTAAATGGGTTGGACAAGGAGGGAGCCTTTCTTAGATTGAACACACGGTGGCGGTGTTGCTCTTCTCTTGGACATTCAAGAGGCCTTTAAAAAAAAAAAGCCCACGGAAACCCAACTCACCTTAAACAGAGGCCATGAACTTTTCCCCCTTCGCTTCCAAGAGACTTTTTCGCTCATATTAAAAATTCCATACGTGTAGTAAATGGAAACTGCGGTCTCTGCTCACAGCTGGGTTTTTTGGGGAGGGCGGGGGGGAGTAGTGAGAAGGCAAAAGCACCTGGTGTTCAGATATGGATATCACAAACCAAAGGAGGCCAGTCCCTAGAACCACAGCTTTGGAAGCATTTGGGTCCAGCTTACATTCCAACAGTTGTTCTTATTTTCCTCCATTTCAGGAGAGGAGAAGCAGAAACCAAGCAGAGACCCAGCCCTATGAGGAAAGGCTGAAGACCTTGGGAACATTTAGTCTGGAGAAGAGGAGGTTGAGGGGGAACATGATGGCTCTCTGGAAGTATTTGAAGGGCTGTGTCACTTGGAGGAAAGCGATGGCAAACCTAGACAGCATAATAAAAAGTAGAGACATCACCCTGCCAACAAAAGCCCATATGGTCAAAGCAATGGTATTTCCAGTAGTCATGTATGGCTGCGAGAGTTGGACCGTAAGGAAGGCCAAGCGCTGAAGAATAGTTTCTTTTGAACGATGGTGCTGGAGAAGTCTCTTGAGAGTCCCTTGGACTGCCAGGAGATCAAATCAGACCATCCTAAAAGAAATCAACCCTGACTGTTCCCTGGAAGGCCAGATACTGAAGCTGAAGCTCAAATACTTTGGCCACCAAATGAGAAGGGAGCACTCACTGGAGAAGACCCTGATGCTGGGAAAGATCGAAGGTAGAAGAAGAAGGGGACGGCAAAGGATGAGATGGTTAGACAGTGTCATCGATGGAACGAACATGAAATTAAGCAAACTCCGGAGGACGATGGAAGACAGGAGGGCCTGGCGTGATGTGGTCCATGGGGTTGCAAACAACAACACTTAAAGGAGGGCAGGGGGCTGTTTCTGTTGGCAGCAGAGGCTCACAGTAATGGGTTTAAATTAAGGGCAGGAAGGTACCGGCTGGATATTAGGAAAAACGTTTTGACAGTCCGAGTTGTGCAACAGTGGAATCCGCTGCCTCGGGAGGTGGTGAGCTCCCCCTCGCTGGCAGTCTTGGAGCAGCGGCTGGACAGACACTTGTCAGGGATGCTCTAGGGCAGTCGTGGCGAACCTATGCCACGGGTGCCAGAGGTGGCACTCAGAGCTCTCTCTGCGGGCACGCGTGCCATCGCCCCAGCCAGGCCCAGACCATCATTAAAGTGTCAAATTCTCTGCCAAATAATTTTAAGTGAATGAAAGCGTTTGGGATTGCTTTCCCTTACTTTGTTTGGATCCTCTTAGGTTAATGTGTGAGTTGTTTTTTCTAAAGTAAAACCTCAGTATTCAGGTTAAATTGCCGTGTTGGCACTTTGCGATAAATAAGTGGGTTTTGGGTCGCAGTTTGGGCACTCGGTCTCTAAAAGGTTCGCCACCACTGCCGTAGAGTCTACCCTCCAAAGCCACCATTTTCTCCAGGGGAACTGATCTCTGTCGTTTGGAGGTCAGTAGTAATTCTGGGAGATCTCCAGGCCCCACCTGGAGGCTGGCAACCCTATTTCCCCTCTGTAATGTATCCGCATGGCCCAATGATACTCAAGAATTACCTAGCATGCCTGCAGATCACCAACGCAGAAATGAAGAGGTCCCATTTTATACGCCTGTGCGGTATGGACACCCTCCTGCTGTTACAGAACTTAATTTCACCCAAGGAGGTGGAGGGGGAAACTTTCGAAGCCCTCATCGCGGCACTCACGGCCCATCTGGCTCCCAAACCCACCAAGTACGCTGCGCGCATGGACTTTTGCGCAAGAGTCCAAGCCCCGGGGGAGAAGGCCGCGGATTTCCTGGGTTTTGCGGTTGACGCACAAGGCATCCATCCCACGGCAGAGAAAACGGCGGCGATAACGAACGCACCAGCGCCCACGTCCAAGACGGAACTGCAGGCTTTTCTAGGCCTCCTAAATTTTTATCATTCCTTCCTCCCCCTGATGAAGGGGTTCTGCCACCGCTGCCTTCAGGGGGAGGAAGGAATGATAAAAATTTAGGAGGCCTAGAAAAGCCTGCAGTTCCGTCTTGGACGTGGGCGCTGGTGCGTTCGTTATCGCCGCCGTAGGGGCCCAGCCGGCGAGGTCTTCGGAGTTCAACCTACCCTGTGCTAGCTGCGGAGAATCGCATGAGTGCCGGACCTGCCGTTTCCGGGACGCCGTCTGCCG
>NW_015174852.1:970502-970663 GCF_001447785.1 Gekko japonicus
GGCAATTTAACCTGAATACTGAGGTTTTACTTTAGAAAAAACAACTCACACATTAACCTAAGAGGATCCAAACAAAGTAAGGGAAAGCAATCCCAAACGCTTTCATTCACTTAAAATTATTTGGCAGAGAATTTGACACTTTAATGATGGTCTGGGCCTGG
>NW_015174852.1:971706-971874 GCF_001447785.1 Gekko japonicus
TGAGGGCCTCGAAAGTTTCCCCCTCCACCTCCTTGGGTGAAATTAAGTTCTGTAACAGCAGGAGGGTGTCCATACCGCACAGGCGTATAAAATGGGACCTCTTCATTTCTGCGTTGGTAATCTGCAGGCATGCTAGGTAATTCTTGAGTATCATTACCCACGTCGTCC
>NW_015174852.1:971966-978160 GCF_001447785.1 Gekko japonicus
GGCGGGTACGGCGGCCACGGCGGCAGCGGCGACGGCTCCCGAGGATGAGGCATCGGAGGGGTTGGACATCTTGGCGTGTGCGTTTGGCGGGAAACGGAATCGTCAGCGAGGCGAGATCAGCGAGGCGAGGAAGCGAGGAGTTCTGGCGGGGAGAGATGAGCTGGCGGGCTGCCGAGTCGAGGCGTGGCGCTCGGGGTGGCGAAGCAAAGAGCTGAGCAGCGAACAGCGGGGTGGCGAGGCGCGGCGTTGAAGCGAAGCGCAGAGTTAAATTGTGAGGTGGCGAGGTGCGGTTGACGGAGCGAGGCGCGGCGATGAAGCGGGGACCTCCGGTGAGCGGCGTGGCTGCTGCGGCGATCGATGCTCGGTGCGGCTTGGTCTCCTCCGGGTCTGTTCAAGAAGGGCAGTATCCCACCTTCGTCGCCAGTGTAAAGTACTCGGAAACGTAGAGTGATTCAGCAAAGTACTTTATTAGATCAAGAACAAGACAGGGAACCCCCGGCACGCAGGCCGGTATATATGCCCAGAAACCCACCACCAAAACACACCCCCTAGTGACCCTATAGGTTATTTACAGTGGCCGAGAGTCTCATAGGCTCTCGGCCGCGGACCTTGCCTTCTGGTTGGTGCGGGCTAGGATCCGCTCTGCTATTGTTCTCCCGGAACGAAGCTTGGGACTTGTGCGCGACCGCATGGCCCAACGGTCGCGCACGTGGCCATACGGATACATTACACCCTCTGTCCCCCAAAATGGCCCACGAATTTAGGCTTTGAAATCAGTAACAGATCAGTGCAGAATAAATCACTGCAGGCAGCGATGAAGTGGCTTTGTATAAGAGTAATTTTTTAAAATAAATAAATAGAAGAAGAAGAGTTGGTTTTATACTCTGCTCTTCACTACCCAAAGGAGCCTCAAAGTGGCTTACAATCGCCTTCCCTTCCTCTCCCCACAACAGACACCCTGTGAGGTAGATGGGGCTGAGAGAGCTCTGAAGAGATCTGTGACTGACTGAAGGTCATCCAGCTGGCTTTATGTGGAGGAGTGGGGAATCAAACCCGATTCTCCAGATTAGAGTCCGCCGCACTTAACCACTACTAGTAGAGAAAGGATACAGAAAGAGGGGAAAGGGGTTATACAACATAATTTATGCATACTAAAAACATTGACATTTGACAGAGTGTATGAAACAAAAAATATTTCTCCCCAGCATCCTTTTCATTATAATTACTAAGGTATAATCTGTAATATACAATAGTCCTTACTTCTGTTGGGGTACATTTCTATTACGCATCTTAAATTTCAAACTTCGTAACTATGTCTGTTTTGCAACTGTATAAGAGTAAATTTGACTTGCATGTCTCTGGGTTCACTGCGAAATGAGTGGGGCACAGTGTTACTGGGATATCTGAATGTAGTGGAGATATATGGTACAGCCACTCTTTTTGTTTGTTGTTGTTCAGTCGCACAGTCGAGTCCAACTCTTCGCGACCCCAAGGACCACATCACGCCAGGCCCTCATGTCCTCCATCGTCCTCCAGAGTTTGCTCAACTTCATGTTCGTGGCATCGATGACACTGCCTAACCATCTCATCCTTTGCCGTCCCCGTCTTCTTTGACCTTCAGTCTTTCCCAGCATCAGGGTCTTCTTCTCCAGGGAGTGCTCTCTTCACATTGGGTGGCCAAAGTATTTGAGTATTTGAGCTTCAGCTTCAGTCTCTGGCCTTCCAGGGAACAGTCAGTGTTGATTTCCTTTAGGATTGACTGATTTGATCTCCTGGCAGTCCTTATAGCCAGGGCTATTTTTGGGCAGGAACGCACAGGAACGGAGTTCCGGCTGGCTCCCGAGTTGGCCACGCCCAGCAGGAACCTCATTATCATAATAGGCCACACCCAACAGCAGAAACTCATTAGGATTGGCTACATTAGGGGTGTGTGGCCTAACATGCAAAGGAGTTCCTGCTACAAAAAAAGCCCTGGGACAACAAACAAGGTCAACAGAATAAGGAGCAAAAGGTGGGTGTTGCTGGATGACCACACTTCTGGTAACATGGGGGTGCGGCCTAATATGCTAATGAGCTGCACTGTCAGGGGTGTGGCCTAATAGGCTAATGAGTTTCTCCTTTTGGGTGTGGCCTATTATGCTAATGAGTTCCTGCTGGGCTTTTTCTACAAGAAAAGCCCTGCTTATAGCGCAGTCCTAAACTGAATTATACCCTTGTGAGCCCACTGTCTTTGATGGACTGGGTGATGGTGGAAGGTACCATCAAATTGCAATGGACTTCTGGCAACCTAATCATGGGGTTTTCAAGGCAAGGGATGAGCAGAGGTGGTTTGCCATGGCCTGCCTCTGCGTAACAACCCTGGATTTCGTCACTGGTCTCCCATCCAAGTACTGACCAGGGGCGACCCTGCTTAGCTTTTGAGTTCTGACAAGATTGAGCTAGCCAGGTCAGGGATCAGTGGACTTGGCACTGTTGGAAGTAAAAAAGGACAATGACTTATGGGATGTTGCAACAAGTTCTTGCCAGAGTGGGGGATTACATGGGAACCAGGCTGATCAAGAGAGCTGCCTCCTGGTCAGCAATAAGATGGATCAGATCATGTGGTCAACTCCAGCGCCCAATCAAACTGGTTCTAGTCTGAGCAAAAAGAGCAGCCTGCTACAGTTATCCTCACCCTGACCCTTTTGAGGTCGGGCCAGGGAACAGTCCTTCAAGCTCAGTGGAAATGTGGGTAGCAGGGCTGGGGACTGTCCTCGGAGAGCCACTGCTACTTGGGTTGGACAAGTGCTGGAGCTGATGGATCGATGTGGTGGGAAGTGGTGTCAATCTCAGTCCGGGGCAAGGGATGAACTGTATTCTTGGTGCTTGAGGGGGCAACAGTGGGATGGCTTCTAATGTCCTGGCCCCACTGCTGGACCTCCTGATGGCACCTGGTGTTTCTGGCCACTGTGTGCCACAGAGTGTTGGACTGGATGGGCCACTGGCCTGATCCAACACTGGCTTCTCTTATGTTCTTATAGGAACTCTCTGTCTGGGGCAAGGGATGCTCTGTGTACTTGGTGCTTGGGGGGGGGCAACAGTGGGAGGGCTCCTAGTGTCCTGGCCCCACTGCTGGACCTCCTGATGGCACCTGGTATTTTTGGCCACTGTTTGACAGAGTGTTGGACTGGATGGGCCGCTGGCCTGATCCAACTATGGCTTCTCTTATGTTCTTATACGAACTCTCAGTCTGGGGCAAGGGATGCTCTGTATTCTTGGTGCTTGGGGAGGGGGCAACAGTGGGAGGGCTTCTAGTCTCCTGGCCCCACTGCTGGACCTCCTGACGGCACCTGGTATTTTTGGCCACCGTGTGCCACAGAGTGTTGGACTGGATTGGCCACTGGCTTCTCTTATGTTCTTAAAGGAACTCTCAGTCTGGGGCAAGGGATGCTTTGTATTCTTGGTGCTTGGGGGGAGGCAACAGTGGAAGAGCTTCTAGTGTCCTGGACCTCCTGATGGCACCTGGTATTTTTGGCCACAATGTGACAGAGTGTTGGACTGGATGGGCCACTGGCCTGACCCAACATTGGCTTCTCTTACGTTCTTATAGGAACTCTCAGTCTGGGGCAAGGGATGCCCTGTCATCTTGGTGCTTGGGGGGGGGGCGGCAACAGTGGGAGGGCTTCTAGTGTCCTGGCCCCACTGCTGGACCTCCTGATGGCACCTGGTATTTTTGGCCACTGTGTGACACAGAGTGTTGGACTGGATGGGCCTTTGGCCTGATCCAACATTGGCTTCTCTTCTGTTCTTATGTTAACTCACAGCCAACTCTCTGCAACCCCACAGAGTCTTCAAGCCAAGAGACATTCAGAGCTGTTTTGCCATTGCCTGCCTCTACGGAGCAACCCTGGACTTCTTTGATGGTCTCCCACTGAAATACGAACCAGGGCCAACCTTGCTATAGCTTCCAGGATCGGATGATAGCGGGCTAAGCCAGGCCACCTGGGCTGGGGCAGGGACGGATCGATGGCTTGGTGCCTATGCGCTGCCTTGATTTTGCCTCTCTTCATCTCCGCCCCACCAGTCTTCATTTCTGCCTCATACTGTCAGACTCTCCTTGTCCTCCTTACGTCCAGAACCTCATTCCTGTGTCTATTGAAACCAAATAAGAGTTTTCTGGGATCAGAAACCACAGGCTTCATTTCTGAGTTTTGGATTTCAGCATCCACTTTGTACTAGAAAGAAAAAAAAATGGGGCAAGAAACCATATTCGCCTTCCTCAGCGTGACGTTCAAGCAGTCTGGAAGGGGTCCTCTCCTGTTGTCACAATTAGCAAGGGACGACGCGTGCACCCACATTACAGATGCTTCACAAGTGTTAAAAATAGGCACGGTCTCTTGTCTGTTAGAGAATATTTTACATGTGCTAAAATGTGGCTCGATCGAGTCTGCGATAGGACCAGGGAGGTGGATGAGGATGAAGCTCTATCCGCTGAGTGTATCAAGCCACGCAAAACTGAATTATTCAAGAGGGCTTTTCTGCACAGGCAAGAGAGTTGCACTGTATTAAATTATTCACAAAGTTTCTTGGGAAAATTGTTAGGGACTCTGGTCTGTACTCCTGCATAGGGCTTGCTGCAGCTAGGATCCTACTGTGGAATTTTGCATCGTTTAATGGGTCGTGTTCAGGGGTCATTTCCTGCGTGAGCGCACAGGAGCAGAGCTCCAGCTTTAAGGAGCCCAGGGGGCGGGCACATGCAACAAGCCCCACCCCCTGCTCCCAGCAGCCCTCAGTCGGGCCATGAGGAACAAGAAGCAGCCAGGTAAGTTGCAGAGCCCTCCCCCCAGCCCACCTTCAGGTACAAGCTCTCCCTCCTCTGTGAGGGCAGATCTGCATGTCCCCCCCCCATAGCTAGCAATCCAAAACAGTCCAGTGGCACCTTTAAGACCAAGTTTTATTCAGGTACCAGCTTTCCCTCCTCTGTGAGGACAGATCTGCACGTTCCCCCCCCCAATAGCTAGCAATCCAAAACAGTCCAGTGGAGCCTGAGCGGTGGGTGTTGCCTTCCGACACACTTCCGGTGATGTCAGGGTGTGTGGCATATGCAATGCTAATCAGTTATGCTAATGAGCTCCTGCACCTCTTTGTCTACGAAATGACCCCTGGTCGTGTTCATACTTCTGCTTTGCTTCAGTTCTGTTTTTAAACTTCTGGTTGGTTCTACAACCCTAATCCTATTGCATCATTTATTGCGTTCCCCGTCCACTGACTATATTGACTCACTCTGAGTAATCTACCTTGTGTCCGAGTGAGAAAAGCGGACAATAAGTAACTAAAATTAAAAATATCCAATCACCCACCGGGGCTCTGAGGAGTGCGACTGTCCACCGTGTTTGCCTGCCAGCAGCATTTACATTTAGGACATGAGCAGAATTCAGGCAGTGTTCAGGAATTTAGAACAGACAACAAAATTAAGTTTTTAGGCACACAAAACAATGTGGCCAAGTGCAAGGTGATGCACATTGGAGCCAAAAATCCTAACTATAAATATAAATACACGTTGATGGGGTCTGAACTGGCAGAGACTGATCAAGAGAGAGATCTTGGAGTTGTAGTAGATAACTCACTGAAAATGTCGAGACAGTGTGTGACTGCAATAAAGAAGGCCAATGCTATGCTGGGGATTATTAGGAAGGGTATTGAAAACAGATCAGCCAATATAATAATGCCCCTATATAAATCAATGGTGAGACCTCATTTGGAATACTGTGTGCAATTCTGGTCACCACACCTTAAAAAGGATATTATAGCTTTGGAAAAAGTGCAGAAA
This sequence comes from Gekko japonicus, assembly GCF_001447785.1. Lineage (NCBI taxonomy): Eukaryota > Metazoa > Chordata > Lepidosauria > Squamata > Gekkonidae > Gekko > Gekko japonicus. Next base: position 977,776 of record NW_015174852.1, read on the forward strand.
AGGGCAACTCAAATGATAAAAGGGTTGGAACACTTTCCCTATGAGGAAAGGTTAAAGCACTTAGGGCTCTTTAGCTTGGAGAAAAGACGACTGAGGGGTGACATGATCGAGGTTTATAAGATTATGCATGGGAAAGAGCAGGTAGAGAAAGAGGTACTTTTCTCCCTTTCTCACAATACAAGAACCCGTGGGCACTCCATGAAATTGCTGAGCGGTCGGGTTAGAACGGATAAAAGGAAGTACTTCTTCACCCAAAGAGTGATTAACACATGGAATTCACTGCCACAGGAAGTGGTGGCGGCTACAAGCATGGACAGCTTCAAAAGGGAATTAGATAAGCATATGGAGCAGAGGTCCATCAGTGGCTATTAGCCACAAGGTATAG
>NW_015174852.1:978583-978947 GCF_001447785.1 Gekko japonicus
CGGGTCTCGAACTGCTGAACTGCCGCCCTTCCACAGCCTGCAGTTCAGCGTCTTAACCACTTGAGCCACCGCAGCTCCTTTACAACATCTAGCAGGCTCCATATATGAAGCAGCTTCAGGACATAGGATGAAAACAGTGGAATGGAGAAGGGTGCGTGTGACCTGCATTTCTTGGTGCAAGCTAGGATTTGCTAAATAGAAATCACTCTGGGGTCACCGCAAGTCAGCCGTGGCTTACATTCCAACAACAACAACTTGAAAGGTAGTGAAAGCAAGAACCAGGGTTCGTCTGGAAGCATGGTACCTCCAGGACTACTCAGCGTGGAGGTCACTGCAGGACGTGACGCTAACTTTGAAGGTATGT
>NW_015174852.1:979405-980725 GCF_001447785.1 Gekko japonicus
ACTCCGTCATGCGGCACCCCGGGTCTCGAACTGCTGAACTGCCGCCCTTCCACAGCCTGCAGTTCAGCGTCTTAACCACTTGAGCCACCGCAGCTCCTTTACAACATCTAGCAGGCTCCATATATGAAGCAGCTTCAGGACATAGGATGAAAACAGTGGAAGGGAGAAGGGTGCGTGTGACCTGCATTTCTTAGAGTAAGCTAGGATTTGCTAAATAGAAATCACTCTGGGATCACCGTAAGTCACCTGTGGCTTATATTCCAACAACAACTTGAAAGGTCGTGAAAGCAAGAACCAGGGTTCGTCTGGAAGCATGGTACCTCCAGGACTACTCAGCGTGGAGGTCACTGCAGGACGTGCCGCTAACTTTGAAGGTATGTTGGGTAGTGGCGAGGGAGATGGTCTTCTCCACGGCAGGTGAGTGGCATTGGAACTCCCTGCCAAGGGAAACCTGCCTGGCCCCATCCTTGCTGCCCTTTCCTCTAACACAGTCCTTCTTACCAGTGCTTTTGCTGGCGATGCTGCTCTTTCAGCCAGTTTGGTGTCGTGGTTAAGTGCGCGGACTCTAATCTGGGAGAACCGGGTTTGATTCCCCACTCCTCCACTTGCACCTGGCTGGATGACCTTGGGCAAGCCGTAGTTCTGATAAGAGCTGCTCTTGAAGCATTTCTTAGAGTAAGCTATGATTTGCTAAATAGAAATCACTCTGGGATCACCGTAAGTCACCTGTGGCTTATATTCCAACAACAACTTGAAAGGTCGTGAAAGCAAGAACCAGGGTTCGTCTGGAAGCATGGTACCTCCAGGATTGCCTCTTCCCATGTAGACCTACTCAGCGTGGAGGTCACTGCAGGACGTGCGGCTGACGTTGAAGGTGTGTTGGGTAGTGGCAAGAGAGATGGTCTTCTCCACGGCAGGTGAGTGGCGTTGGAACTCCCTGCCAAGGGAAACCTGCCTGGCCCCATCCTTGCTGCCCTTTCCTCTAACACAGTCCTTCTTACCAGTGCTTTTGCTGGCGATGCTGCTCTTTCAGCCAGTTTGGTGTAGTGGTTAAGTGCGCGGACTCTAATCTGGGAGAACCGGGTTTGATTCCCCACTCCTCCACTTGCACCTGGCTGGATGACCTTGGGCAAGCCGTAGTTCTGATAAGAGCTGTCCTTGAAAAAGAGCCGTTTCTGTCAAGAGCTCTCTCAGCCCCACCTCCCTCACAGGGTGTCTGTTGTGGGGAGGGGGAGGGAAAAGAGTTTGTAAGCCGCTCTGAGACTCCTCTGGGTAGTGAAGGGCGGGGTATAAATCCAATCTCTTCTTCTTTTTCCTTCC
>NW_015174852.1:980976-999287 GCF_001447785.1 Gekko japonicus
CTCCTCCTCCTCCTCCTCCTCCTCCTCTTCCTCTTCTTCTTCTTCTTCTTCTTCTTCGTCTTCTTCTTCGTGAGGCTAGGACAAGTCAGTCTATTGGTCTGTTGCTTAACCCAACTAGCAGGTCTAGTTCTCATTACCTCCTACCTGATCCTATCCCTAGGGAGTCTGACCCAGGACCTCCTGCATGCAAAGCCCTCGAGCTGCCCCTGAGCTGTGCCCCCTTCCCAAACACTTCGTATCAGCAGCCCTTTGACTGGAGGTGTCAGGAACTGAACCTGGGACTTCTGGCATACAAAACATTTGCTCGGCCCTTGAGCCACAGTCCTTCTTCATCAAGGAGGATCATCCGACCTCGACGGTCCCATTTCTGGATGGAAGAAGGAATGACAAAGACGTCTGCACCAATCCCAGGTTGCAGGGGTGTCTGAGGGCAGAAGCAACCCAACCGCCAGTGCAGCAAGAACTCATTTGGGTGGAAATGGATTCGTTTAGGAAACGGAATGGAAAGTGTCAAGTGGGGTTCCCATCTTCTCTTCCCTTCCCTTCCCTTTTCCTTGTGTTCTCCCGTCGAGGGCTCAGGCAGACCGTGGCACGAACGCCGTGGGTCACAGGGCCTATTGATTATATGTCAGGCCTTTCGGTGTCAGCAATCAATAATACTAACCTGTAGAAAAAATGGACAGGATTCGCTCAGTCGCCTTAAGATTATTCACCAACGTCCAGCTGGAATTTGCCCCTCTCTTTCACTTCGAATTTAAACACAACAAGACATCAATTTGCCTGTAAGATGAGATTTGGAAAACAAGGAAACCTCCCTGTTGGGGGGGGAGGGGTTCTCGAAAGACATTTCGCTTTATTCTAGACCCTTCCCGTCCCCGGATGGATTCATTAATTTGCAGCAGAACCCCATGTGATTAACAAGGTGCCCGCCAGAGACAACGGCAGGGTTTAAAATAGAAAGAAACATAAAGAAAGAGAACAGAAAAGGTAAAAGATATGTTCTTAGTGAGGTGAAGGTAATGGAACGATTTCAGGAATAACTGTAACTCTCATTTCCTGTTTCGAGGATTCTAATATTCTAACGACTGTTCTTCGTTTTATGTTCGTTGCTATTGCAACCTGAATTCTGTCAGCTGAGACCATCAGAAAGGAGACCTGGCTTGCTATGCAGAGAAAGGCCATGGCAAATCACCTCTGCTCATCTCTTGCCCTGAAAACCCCATGGTGCTGCCCACGGGTCGCCGTGAGTCAGTTGCAGCTTGACGGCACACAGTTATCGTTAGCAGCCTCAGTAGCCCAGAGTAGCCTGATCGTGTCAGAATTTGCAAGCCAAGCAGCTTCGGCCGCAGTTTGCCCCAAGGAACACTGGGACTGCTGTGCGGAGGCAGACAGTGGCAAACCAAAAGGGCAACTCGAATGATAAAAGGGTTGGAACACTTTCCCTATGAGGAAAGGTTAAAGCGCTTAGGGCTCTTTAGCTTGGAGAAACAACGACTGAGGGGTGACATGATTGAGGTTTATAAGATTATGCATGGGACCGAGCAGGGAGAGAAAGAAGTCCTTTTCTCCCTTTCTCACAATACAAGAACTCGTGGGCACTCCATGAAATTGCTGAGCGGTCGGGTTAGAACGGATAAAAGGAAGTACTTCTTCACCCAAAGAGTGATTAACACATGGAATTCACTGCCACAGTAGGTGATGGCGGCTACAAGCATGGAGCCTGATCCAACACTGGCGTCTCTTATGTTCTTATGTTCTTATGCACCTCTGCTCATCTCTTGCCCTGAAAACCCCACAAAGATTCTCCATGAGTCATGCACCATGTGACATGATGGCACACAACGACAATAACAACAGCAACAACAATAATATTTGTTTCAGTCAGTTCTGCAGTTCAAGATCTAGCCAAGTTGTTCTGTAGTTCAAGAACTAGCCAGGTTGTTGAGAACTGCAAGAGGTATCTTCACAGGATTCTCGCTGTTCCAAGCAACACTGCTTCTGGGGCTGAGCTGGTGTTATATGCTCAATGCCCAGTATGCCCAGGTGTCTCTTGAGATTCGTTTAGGAAACGGAATGGAAAGTGTCAAGTGGGGTGGCCATCTTCTCTTTCCTCGCTCATAGGGCTCCAATGACAAATGGCCCGATGGTAAACTTCTTCTCCCGGAGGCATTCTAACTGAGAGCCAGTTTGGTGTAGTGGTTAAGAGCGGTGGACCCTAATCGGGAGAACCAGGTTTGATTCCCCACTCCTCCTCCACATGCAGCCAGCTGGGTGACCTTGGGTCAGTCACAGTTCTCTCAGAGCTGTTCTCTCAAGAGCAGCTCTCTCAGCTCCACCTACCTCACAGGGTGTCTGTTGTGGGGAGAGAAAGGGAAGGAGGTTGTAAGCCACTCTTGAGACTCCGAGTGAAGGGCAGGGTATAAATCCAACCCATAAGAACATAAGAACATAAGAGAAGCCAATGCTGGATCAGGCCAATGGCCCATCCAGTCCAACACTCGGTCACACAGTGGCCAAAAATAGCAGGTGCCATCAGGAGGTCCAGCAGTGGGGCCAGGACACTAGAAGCCCACTGTTGCCCCCCCCCCCAAGCACCAAGAATACAGAGCATCACTTGCCTCAGACTGAAGTTCCTATCTATACCTTGTTATAACTCTTCTTCTTCTATTCATAGGTCTTGATATTTCATACTTTTCTCCTATTCTTTCTTTTCTAGTCTGCTGTCTCCTGGGATTGCAGTGTCAATGAGCCAAACCCTATTTCTCATTTTTTCTATCTGTTTGCAATCGGACGTCCCATAGAATCTTTGTTTCATCATTCTCCATGAACTTGTCTGGTTTGTGCTCCCATGAATTTCTGGCTGATGGTAAGCCATACTTCTTGCAAAGATTCCAGTGCAACATAGCTGCAACGCTATTGTGAGGTTCTTTATAGTCAGTCTGAGCAATTTTACTGCAGGCACTGAGCATGTGGTCGACTGTTTCATCCTTTTTCTTGCAAAGCTGACATTTGCTGTTATCACTGGTCTTCTGAATCTTGGCTGTCCTGCTATTTGTTTTGAGTGCCTCCTCTTGTGCCACTAGAATGAGTCCTTCCATTTATTTCTTCAAGTGCCTATTTTAGACCCACTTCCAGGTATTTTCACTATCGACTTTATTCTCTATGCCTTTCAAATATTGTCCACACAAGTGCTTTTCCTTACAGTTGTCAAAGTGGGTTTTGATTTCAGTCTTTTTGTAATTTTGTTTGGTTTCTGTAACCTTAATAAGTGTGTTACACTTCGACTAGAAGGTTCTCTTTGCTTTTCTTGGTGTAGTCATTCAGTGCTCGTTTTTCTTCTTCAACTGCCTGCTTAACTTTCATGAGAACTCTTCCACCTAATGTTTTGGTAAGTAAAGGTGATCAACATCATTTCTAGGGTGTAGTGAATGATGCATTGTCATTATCTTGTGAGTTTTGGGATCTATTGCTTTTAATTCTGCTTGTTTCCAGTAGAAAAATGTCTTAGAACTGGGACTGCCCCTGTGTTAATTGCCTTTACTGTGTTGCCTCCATTTAATTTTGTTCACAATATCTTTTTAACTCGTTGGTAATACTCATCAGTTGTATTTTTATTAACAAGGGTATGTCTGATGTCGTCAGCTTCCAAAATTCCAAGATATTTGCAGTTTTTTTCAAAGCCCAGTATTTTGGTATTGTTGTTGTTGTTTGGCATCTCAATTTCTTCTTGCTCAGTGATCTTTCCTCTATTAATTGCAAATGAATAGCAAGTTGGGTGTAGCGGTTAAGTGCATGGACTCTAATCTGGGAGAACTGGGTTTGATTCCCCACTCCGCCACTTGCAGCTGCTGGATGACCTTGGGCAAGCCGTAGTTCTAATAAAAACTGTTTTTGAAAAAAGAGCAGTTTCTGTCAGAGCTCTCTCAGCCCCACCTACCTTACAGGGTGTCTGTTGGGGGGAGGGGAAGGGAAAGGAGTTTGTAAGCTGCTCTGAGACTTCTTTGGGTAGTGAAAGGCATCCAATCTCTTCTCTTCTTCTTCAAATGTTGCACACTTGTCAAGGCCAAATTCCATTGCTATATCTTTGCTGTATTTATTGTTGTTGCTGCTGCTGCTGCTGTTGTTTACTTTTTATTAGTGGTGGTTTGTGGCATTGATTCACTTTCCAAATAGGTGCCATGGAAAACAGTTTAGCAAACAGGCTTGATCCAAGCTGCCTATCCCATGATGAGTTCCATGATTACTGCATGTAATTATAGCGTGAACCAAACTTGGCATGCCAAATCCGAACCCACTGGCTGTCTCTTCTCCCCTTATGTTTGTGACATTCTTTGGAATGTGGGCAAGAATTGCTGTATCTGTGTTCATTTTTGATTCCCCCAATTTTATTTAAATCTGTACATGTCAATTCCATACAAAAAACACCAAACAACGTGCTAGCTCATCTGAGTACAGTGAAACCATCAAAACATTCAGCCTTCAACAAAGGAAAGAAAGTTGGGAGGCCAAGAAAGAACTAGAAAAAACCATATCTTTGTATATCGGATTATTCGGAATGATATCCTGTTCAGACAGAAATTGCATTAGTGGAAACCAAGTTGTAACAAAATTATTGTAAGCTTTCTCAGCATATGATTGCATAGTTCCAACAGTAATCTTTGCCAAAATAGGACCAGATTCAACTTAACTAAGTATTGATATGGGGAGGTAAAGTATTTTTCCAATGAGCAGCTACAGTATTTCTTGCTGTAGAAAGTAAAATAGAGATTAATTCATTCTGCTCTTTATTTCCTACTGGAGGGGTTTGGGATTCTAATAAAAAGACTTCAGGGAGAAAATTTAACTTTACACCTGTAATTAAAAATATATTTTGATGAACCTGTTTCCAAAAAGATTCAACGACTGGGCAAGACCCCCATATGTGTTCATGACAATGGTGATTTATAATCCCTTTTCTCTCCAGGCCAGCATTTAGCTAGTGGCAGTTCACCTTTTTCTTCCTAGTAGGAGAACTAAAGCAAAGGGCTCCACAAGCTCAGATCTCTTTCAGGAAATGAGGAAAGCTTTTAAATATTCATGCACATGCTTTTCATGCTGTTGTTTCTGGTTTGAGGAGAGTTGTCATTGGAGTTATTAAGGCACTCCATATAGCACTGAATAAAGAATAAAACCATATTGTTAAATAATGAGACAGTATTTTTTAAAGTACATACATGAGATATTACAGAGTTCTCAGTAATGGAAGCAATGCTTGTGGATATGGAAGAGAAATTGCATATATGTAGTAATGTGAGGTCCAAGCCCCACAAAACAGCCTTAAGGGTAGGAAGCAGCATGCTGAATTTTGCCAAGAAATTATTTGAAAACTATTGTGATTTCTTTATTGTTACTCCTTTGCATACAGACATTTTAAAGGTGTTTTATTTACTAAAAAGGTAAAAAGAGGGTAGGGAATGTTTGCACAAAAGAAATGTAAACAATAAAGGTGTTTTTTTTGGAGGGGAAGGGGTTGGGGGAGTGGACATTTTTGCAGCTCTTTTTGAAAAAAGGATTGGAAGAGTAGACAGTAATCTGGTGCCTCTCAAACTTTTTGAAGTGAGACTCGCTTCTAAACTTGCTATTTGGAGTGTGCATAAATTGCTGGTTCAAGCCATTACCATGATTTTCCCAAATGGTAACACAAACCAGAGGTCCTTAGGTATTAATAAAACCCCTTTCTGGAAAAATCCGTGCTTTTAATCTTTGGGTGATGCTAGCTGGCTACAACATGTGCTTGTGCTTTTCTTTGATTCTGCTGATAGCCCAAGCAACGGCATTTCTCCCTTCCAATGAGATCCTTGCAACGGAGGAGCATAGAGTTATTTCAGCCAGTCATCTTTTGAGACAAGCCACAGACTGCTGCAGATCTCTGTCCCTCACTCTTGTATGGGGGCAGAACCCTTTTGTTTGTTGAAAGCCCTATGGCTGGGAAAATAGAGAGCTGGCAGGACCTCATTCAGGGGCTCACAGAAGTTATCACCATGGCCCAATTTGCTTGAAACTTGGGGGTTCTGTGGTGTTCTGCGGCGATATGCCTCGTCTGGTGAACAACAACACCCAGTCGTTTATGGAACAGCTTTATTTAGTAGAAGGAGACGCCAAGAACGGAGAGCAAAGAACAACATCACACCGCCTGAGAGTCAACTGACCCTCCCCATTCTATCAGGCTAAATAAATCACAATAGAATGGAAAGCCACCTACTTTAAGATACACACACATCACAGATTCTTTAGAGGCCAGGCAGCAGTCACTCTGCCGAAATTTTGGTGTCATTTGGTTGAAAAGCAGTCACTCTAGCTCCCCTCAATATCTCCCATAGGAAATAATGGCAGACCAATGGAAGGGAATGTGACCAATGTGAAAGGAAACAGACCACAAGTAAAGATGGCAAATGCAATGTTTTCAGTGGGAAGGGAAGACGTGTATTGACAGTCACTGTCAGAGGAAGAAGAAAAAAGTGCACAGTATTTTAAAAATGACTTGGCCAGCCAGATTTCTCCAGGTTTTTGCTTGACGACCATTTTGCAAATCAGCATTTATTATTATTTAACTCATTCCTATCCTGCCTTTCTCCCCAATGGGGACCTAGAGTGGCTTTACATCATGCTCTTCTCCATTTTATCCTTGTGAGGTAGCAGAACCAGCCACTTTGCCACTAATTGTCCCACCGATCTCAACCCGCGTGAAGGGAAGGCTTCGGAATGCCACAGCTCTGAAGCACAGCCGACGCTGGGAGGAGTGCGTCCCAAGCAGCTGAGAGCCCTCCAGGATGACATGGGAGGGAGCTCCGATGGAGCTTCCTCAAGCGGTGACGAGGCCGCCCAGCCACAGGGGAAAGGCTGGGACCTGCTGCGAGGGGTGCAACCCGGCAGGTCCAAAAGCATCCAGCACCACGACCGGTGAGAACCACCCCTCCCGTATTTTTTGTGACTGTGACTGTGTCGAATCCTGAACTGGGCACCCAAGTGAGGGCGTTACTTGACTCGGGGTGTGCTAGAGACTTAATAAGCCCCGCAATAGTCACAGAGTTGGGAGTACCAGCAGGGCTCTTTTTGTAGAAAAAGCCCAGCAGGAACTCATTAGCATAATAGGCCACACCCAACAGCAGAAACTCATTAGCCTATTAGGCCACACCCCTGACAGCACAGCTCATTAGCACATTAGGCCACACCCCCATGTTACCAGAAGTGTGGTCATCCAGCCACACCCACCTTTTGCTTCTTATTCTGTTTACCTTGTTTGTTGTCAAAACCCAGGGCTTTTTTTGTAGCAGGAACTCCTTTGCATGTTAGGCCACACACCCCTAATGTAGCCAGTCCTAATGAGTTTCTTCTGTTGGGTGTGGCCTATTATGCTAATGAGTTCCTGCTGGGCGTGGTCAACTCGGGAGCCAGCCGGAACTCCATTCCTGTGCGTTCCTGCCCCAAAATAGCCCTGAGCCCTTATGGATGGCTCTCCCATGAAGGAGGTGTGCAAATATCAGACTGTGCCTGCAGTCATGGGGACGGGTCCTCACTGGAAGCAGCGGGCCTTTGTGATTAACCCGATGGCCAGGTTTTTGATGGTTCTGGGGAACCCCTGGCTGCGAGACCACGACCCCTATGTGCAGTGGAGCACCGGCATATTGCACTTTCCCAATCCCCGGTGCGACTGCCACAGGTGGAAGCCAGAGTGGGGGGAGGCGCCACCTTCCACACTGGAATGAGGGTGCCTAGCTCAAGGTGAGCACGATCCAATCCCCCCAGAATCACTGTTGTTGGGAACTGATTTCTCCAGGGGTCTGAGAGTAACTTAACAGCAGTGTGACTGGCCTATGGTCAGCAAATGAGCCTCTATGGCACAAGTTGGGATTTGAATTTGGGTCTCCCAGATACTAGGGTCAAGCTGAGGTCCTTTTTTTGCCTTAGTGGCCTGTTCATTTATTGCTTAGGCCTGTGTCTTAGCTTTTGTTTGTTTGTATCTGCTACATTTCACCTTTGCTTGTCATGTGCATTCCTGGGGGTGTATGTGTGTCTGTTGTGTGAATGTTGGGGGAGTAGACGCTGTAATCTTTCCTATGCTGTGCCCCATGCCTTCTTCTTGCGGGAAGAGACCTTGGAGAAGTCTGTGCTTTGCCTAGGCCACAGACCAACACATATCTATCCAGGTTGCCATGGTTATGCTAGGGGGTAGTTCAATAACGTGTGTGGATGGGGCTTGTGTGGTTTTACCTATATCTAGATTGTTCCCGCCATTATTTCCAGTTCTGACAAAGACTCTTGAACCTACAGTAACACATCTTCAATAAAGCATATCACTGCCTATAGTGTGTGTGAAGAGTGTTTAACTGGGGACCTGACCACTAGTCCGACACTCTTAACCACTGCACCACACTGGTGCAGTTGGATGGAGAGTCACCTGCTTTGAGATCCTGTAAAACTGAACTCATTTGTTCAATCTATTGAAAAATTAGAGGGTCATTAGATTTTAGGGAGGGCTGTGTTCTGTGCAAATTTGGTGCTTTTGTCTTTATAAACAGCTGCCACACTCCTTCATATACATCCCCCTTTGAAAACAGTGGTCCAGAACCACATGGATTTATGTCTCAGACTAGTAATATCCTACCTGAAAACAAGCAATCACGTTAAGCATTCCCCCTCTGAAGCTCAGATCCAAAATTATGATGAAAATTTTCCTCAGCACCCCCCGCACTTGCTGTAACTTTTAGGACCCACTTCAAAATTTACTGTCGTTTTTGGGATCCACTTGAAAGTTGGGGAAGTAGAGGTTTTTCAGCAAATAGTAACTCAGTGTATTCTCTGGGGCTACTTTGCCACCAGGGTGTAGTCGGCGTTCCCCAGGCTGTGATAGTAAAAAGATAAAGGTAAAGGTTCCCTTGCTCGAAAGCCTGTCGAATCCGACTCTAGGGTTGTGGTGCTCATCTCCGTTTCAAAGCCGAAGAGCCAGCGCTGTCTGAAGACGTTTCTGTGGTCATGTGGCCGACATGACTAAACACCAAGGCGCACGGAACACTGTTCCCTTCCCACCGAAGCGGTACCTATTTATCTACTTGCAATTTCTTGCTTTCGAACTGCTAGGTTGGGAGGAGCTGGAACTAGAGATGGGAGCTCACTCCGTCATGCGACACACTCTGGTCTCGAACTGCTGAACTACCGACCTTCCACAGCCTGCAGTTCAGCGTCTTAACCACTTGAGCCACCGCAGCTCCTTCAGGCTGTGATAGGGGTCCAAATATATCAGAAACCAGGGTCAGAAGGAGTCAGCTCTGTAATATAATTTGCACTCTATTACAAAATTTTTCACACTCTTGGAGCACCGCATGCAAACATACAAATCACAAACAAAATGCAAAAGAGAACTTTATAGGAGGACTTTATAACTGTAACAGAAAACTGTGAATCTTTGTTTAAGTCACTTGAACCTACATTGACCAAGAAAACAGTAGCACATAGGGGTGGGGAAAACCAAAGATGGTTTGACCTGGAATGTCGAGAAGTTACGAAAAGATTACAAAGAGGAATAAAATATTCTCTTTCTCTCTTTCTTCTCTGGCCGTCGTATCGTTTGCAAACTTTCCTTCTGCTTCCAAGTGAAACTTTGGGCACACTTTCCCACCTTGCCTTGATTAAAATTTCATGGCATCAACGTGAGCCAGATGAAGATCTCTTCCAGGGCTACATCCAAGCCTAGGGCTGTCGGTTGGCTCTCCCTGCCTTTGCTCTTCTCTTCTTTTGTACGTGGTGTTTGACTTGGGAGGCAATGAACAGGCTAGAAAAGTTTATAATTAGGGAGGGCTGAACAGCCAGTGCACTGGACGTGATCTCTTAGGACAGCAATTTCTAGAATAAATCAGCACCGCCAGCTCGGTGTGTTTGTGAGGCTTTGTGTTTTCAGCGAGGGCCTCTTACTAGACACGACGTTCTGATCATTTATTTATTTGTTTGTTTGTTTGCTTCACTTTTACCCCGCCTTCCCCGCAAGGCAGGTTCAGGGCGGCTTCCAAGAACTGACAAGCAGTATACATTCATAATAGATTATAAAACATCTATTAAAACACAGCAATCAATATAAAACATTCATTAAAACATTAATTAGATGGCGATAGAAGTAAGGTGAATGAATGAATGAATTTTATGAATGAATGAATGAATGAATGAATGAATTTTATTGTTACAGCGCTTAGCCAGCAATCTAAAACCATAAAAATAAATTACAATGGCCAAATGGTAAAACTTCCAGAATACAACAGGGTAATAAGAGACACACTGTACAATCATTTTGATCGCTAAAACCAAACTTAAGAATACGCTGCAATAAAACACAGTAAAAGAGAATAAAATAAGACGATAGAGGTAACAGTAGAAATAAGAATCAAGCAGTTCTAACCCAAGTGACAACCGGAACACTGATGAGCTTTTACAACCAAGGAGCAAAATTTCGCAATCTGATGGAGCGCTGTATGTTCAAAGTTTAAAAACAAGTTCTCCATCTTATTCTGATCAGAAGTGTCTGCCATAAAAGGATCAATAAGTTTTGTATGAGCCTCTTCAAATAATGGGCACCTCAGGAACACATGTTCCTGGGATTCGATCTCCCCCGACGCGCACGTACATAACCTCTCCATTCGGGGAGTAAGGTGCAATTTAAGGACACATTCGGCAGTACTGCCGCATTAGATCGTATAGGATCGGAGTTCACTACAGGGGCGCAGCTGGTAAAACGTCGCTCCTATCGGAACGCCTGCCTGAAAAGTTCTGTTTTCAGGAGTATACATTCATAATAGATTATACAAGCAGTATACATTCATAATAGATCAATTAAAACACAGCAATCAATATAAAACATTCATTAAAACATTCATTATTGGCTTGTCAGGAGCCGAACTGGGGGATTGCATTTTAAAGGTTCCAGTCTTTAAAACAAAACAGAACTCCAGTGGACTTTGGGTGGCCAGGACAAATCTTGCAGCCCCCAGGAAGGTGGGGGCCAGCCGTGGCATTGCCCGTGTGATGACATCACGTCCAGAGAATACCCCAAAGCAACAGCAGTAGCTCTAGGGATCGCTAGAAACTCTCTGGTCAAACTACCGTCTCTTCCGGGTATTCCCCAGGAGTGATATCATCATGTGAGCAGTGCCGGTAAGTTTTTAATATTTATTATTTTTTAAAATTAATTTGTAATCCTCCCTGCTGCCATTCCAAGTGGTAGTGGAGTGCAGGGAACTTGGGGTCGGAAATCCCCAACCCATCTGGGGGGCCGGCAGTCTGAACAACATTTATTCCAGCATAAGCAAAGTTTGGTTGAATTCTACCAAATTATATTCTAGAACCTGGGCGAGATCTTCCTGAATCTTCTGTGGTTGTCTACCACGGGTCCAATTAGTCGAGAGAGAGAATTACTGGTTTGGATCCAGTCATGCTCAAGCAGAAACAGAAATGTATTTTGCACAGTTCCACTTGCAGAAGATCTTGAGCGACGCCTGGCAGTTTCCTCCCTATATATGTCAAGCGCCAGAAATAGGTTGCACAACAGCAGGTGCCGATGGAAACACAAGTGAAGATTCAATAACTCTGATTTAGCACAAGCATCTATTCTGGTCTTTTTCTTGCATTTCCACTTGCACCAAAGCTCTGGTGTATGTGGAAATTTTGCACTGGATCCAATCCACTGAGTCATACGTAAAAACGGGATTGGAGCTGCTCCAGACTTTGGCTGTGATGTTTTGGGAAGTGTGCTGGACTTGCATGAGGTATATCTGGGTTCAAAACCATGCTCAGCCATGAGGAGGAGGAGGAGGAGGAGGAGGAGGAGATTGGATTTATACCCCGTTCTTCACTACCCAAAAGAGTCTCAGAGTGGCTTACAATTAGGGGTCATTTTATAGAAAAAGAGATGCAGGAGCTCATTAGCATAACTTATTAGCATAACTTATTTGCATATGCCACACACCCCTGACATCACTGGAAGTGTGTCAGAAGGCACCACTGGACTATTTTGGATTGCTAGGTTTTTTTTGGGGGGGGGAACGTGCAGATCTGTCCTCGCAGAGGAGGGAGAGCTTGCACCTGAATAAAACTTGGTCTTAAAGGTGCCACTGGGCTGATTTGGACCAGGGGACTGGGGCGGGGGGGGGGCTCTGCAGCTTACCTGGCTGCTTCTTGCTCTGACTGAGGGCTGCTGGGAGCAGGGGGCGGGGCTTGTTTCATGTGCCCGCCCCCTGGGCTCTTTACTGCCGGAGCTCCGCTCCTGTGCGCTCCTGCAGGAACTGACCCCTGCTTACAATCTCTTTCCCTTCCCCTCCCCTCCCCAGAACAGACACCCTGTGAGGTAGGTGGGGCTGAGAATACTCTGACTGAGAACTGTCCATCAGAGCTCTGAAAGAACTTATGAGTGACCCAAGGTCACACCAGCAGTTGCATGTGGAGAAGTGGGGACTCAAACCCCATTCTCCCAGATTAGACTCAGTGCTCCTAACCACTACACCGAACTGGCACCAAACACCAAGCTTCCTGGGTGACCTTGGAAAGCTCTCTCTCTGTGTCTTTCAGCCTGTTGTTCCCCATAGGGTGTTGTGAGGATAAAACCAGTGTGAGATAGTGGCTGAAGGCCAGACTAGTATCCATGAGACCTGGCTTCAAATCATCATCACGTTTACTGGGTAATCTTGGGCCAATCAGCGTCTTCCAGCCTAACCTGCCTCACAGGGTTGTTGTGAGAATAGGGGAGGAAGAGATACATGCACACCAACCTGAACTCCTGAGGAAGGCAGGGATAAAACTGTTATAAATGCATAAAGATAAAATGGGTAAAAATGGCTCATATGCCTACCCACGAGCTCCTTGGAAGAGCTAAATTTGTGCAATAAATGGAACTATTGACCTTTCACAAATGGGTGGCCAGACTATCTGACGACTCTCTTTCCCCCTCTCTGGCTTTACCTTTGCCTGCTTTGGAGTCAGCCTAGCGAACCTGCTTCTGCTGAGGCGGAAGAGCTTGAAAGTTTCCTTTCCCCCCTGGGGAGACAACCACCCATCCGTCTCATGGCAGCCAGAAACATCATGGAGTCAGGGTTACTGGAAATCAGACATTTACCATGGCTTTTGCATTGTGGGCAATCATTCTCCGGCTACAACTCCTTACACGTTGCGCTCTAGCAGAAAGAGGTCAGTGCACAAAAACAGTCAGTGCATTTACCTGGCGTGCTAGTCAATCCTGGTCGCCTTTCCCTCAAATGTGGCTCAGTCTAAGCAGGGTGGGTAAATCTGTCTCAAAACGCGATTCCAAGCTGGGGTGTCCCAAGACTCAAGAATCTTTAATTTCGGAGTTTGTCACACAGTTCAACTCAATTAACTTCAACGAAGTCTGAGAATTTGTTTAATGCTAGCTTTGGCCTTGCTTTTAAAGGAAGATATTTGTTGGCTTTTGGGATGATACAGGTAAGGAAGCTAAAGGATTGCTAAAGGGAGATGGGGAGATGGCAGATAAGCTAAATGAGTTCTTTGCATCTGTGTTCACATTGGAAAGTGTGGGGCACATACCCAGGCCACAACCTAGGGATGCCAGCCTTCAGGTGAGGCCTGGAGATGCCCTGGAATTACAGCTCATCTCCAGACTGCAGAGATCAGTTCCCCTGGAGAAAAGGGATGCTTGGGAGGCTGGACTCTAAGGCACTGTGCCCCACTGAGGTCCTTGTCCTCCCCAGGTTCTTAGGGAATTCAAATGTGAGAGTTTTGATCTATTAACCATTATATATAACATGTTTCTAAAAACATCCCCTGTACCAGAACATTAGAGAACAGCAAATGTTACAGTGACTTTTAAAAAGGGGTCCAGGGGGGGAATGGGGAAATTGCAGGCCAGTTAGCTTAATGTCTGGCCCAGGCAAATGAGTAGAAACTGTAATCAAAGATACAATTATTTTAGGTGCATAGAGGAGCAAAGCCTGCAGAGGGGAAATTGAGCATGGCTTCTGCAAAGGGTAAATCCTGCCTCACCAACCTTTTGGAGTTCTTTGAGAAAATGAACAGACATGTAGTTTATGTTGAGAGTCCCTTGGACTGCAAGAAGTTCAAATCAGTCCATCCTAAAAGAAATCAACCCTGACTGTTCCCTGGAAGGCCAGATAATGAAACTGAAGCTCAAATACTTTGGCCACCAAATGAGAAGGGAGCACTCACTGGAGAAGACCCTGATGCTGGGAAAGATTGAAGGTCAAAGAAGACAGGTACGGCAAAGGATGAGATGGTTAGACAGTGTCATCGATGCAACGAACATGAAGTTGAGCAAACTTCAGAGGACGGCGGAAGACAGGAAGGCCTGGCGTGATCTGGTCCATGGGGTCGCGAAGAGTCGGACTCGACTGTGTGACTGAACAACAACAAAGGAGACTTTATACACCTGGACCTTCAAAAGGCTTTTGATAAGGTAACATGCCAGTGTATCCCGAGCAAGTGTAACAGTAACGGGATAAGAGGCTGGAATAACACTTATGGATTAAAAATTGGTTCAATGACAGGAAGCCAAGTGTAGGAATAAATGGACAGTTCTCTCAATGGAGGGATGTAAGCAGTGGGGTCCCACGAAGACTGGTATTGCAGCTGTTGCTATTTACTTTGTTCATAAATAATCTGGAACTGGGAGTGAGCAGTGGAGTGGCCAGATTTGCAGATGATACAAAGTTCTTCGGGATGGTAAAAACTGGGGCCAACTGCAAAGAGCTCCAGGAGGCCCGCCACAAATTGAATGAGTGGGCAACAGTGTGGGAAATGAAGTTCAATGTAGGGAAGGGAAGGCGACACACTCTGGAATAAAGAAGAAGAAGAGATTGGATTTATACCCCGCCCTTCACTCGGAATCTCAGAGTGGCTTACAAACTCCTTTCCCTTCCTCTCCCCACAACAGACGCCCTGTGAGGTAGGTGGGGCTGAGGGAGCTCTGAGAGAACACCTCTTGAGAGAACAGCTCTGAGAGAACTTGTGACTGACCCAAGGTCACACCAGCAGCTGCAAGTGGAGGAGTGGGGGGGGAATCAAACCCGGTTCCCCCAGATTAGAGTCCACACCAAAATCCCAGTCTTAAATATATGCCAGTGGGGTCTGAACTTGCTGAAACCAAGTGGCAAAGAGTCATTGGGGTTGTAGTTCTTAGCTCAGTGAAAATGTCAACCGAATGTGCTGCAGCAGTGAAAAAGACAAACTCTGTACCGGGAAGTACAAGGAAAGGGATTGAAAATGAAATGGCCAATATTATAGATATTGTATAGATATATGGTAAAGCCTCATTCTAGGGGAGAAGAGGGTGACCAAGATGATTAGGGGGTTGGACCCCCTTCCCCAGGAGAAAAGGCTGAATGTATGAAACCGACCACTAGTCAGATTCAGCACGGCTCTTCTTATGTTCTTAAGCTGAAGCTGGTTTCCTAAGAAGAAGGTAGGGAGAAGGCTTTGGCAGAGGGCAATGCGTCTCATCCAGGGCCTGGTTTCAAAATAGGGTTGCCGGCCCGGATATCCCTTGGCCACTGGCGGGGGATGGGGGGGTAGGTTTGCCAGATCCAGGTTGAGAAGCTCTTGTAGATTTGGGGATGGAGCCTGGGGAGGACAGGGACCTCAGTGAGGTACGATGCCATGGAGTCCACCCTCCACAGCATCCATTCTCTCAAGGGGAACTGGTCTCTGTAGTATGGAGATGAGCTATAATTCCAGGGGGTCCCCAGGTCCCACCTGGAGGCGGGCATCCCTATTTCAAAGGAGGGCTGGTGGCAGTGGAGCCCAGGTGGGTGTCCCTTCCTTGGCGTAACAAAACACGTTAAAGCGGCCCTGTTTCAGACCCACTAAATTGCCTCAGCCATTTAGATCTGTTATCTGGCACCGGGGTGTTGGCCATTGTGGGACACTGAGTGTTGAACTGGATGGGCGACTGGCCTGATCCAGCATGGCTTCTCTTATAGTCTTATGTTCTTATCTTGTCTCGTGAGAGTTCGAAAAGGACTTTCCATTGTCAGGGATTCCCAACATCTGTTTATGAACATATACACATTGTTGTGAGTAAGCTGGTATGGGCCCTGTTGTTCCTTGGCAGCTGCTGTGTATGCTTGGAAGAAGGAAATGACAACCCACTCCAGTATCTTTGCCAAGAAAACTCCATGGACAGTAACAAAAGGCTGAAAGATATGATGTCGGAAGATGAGCCCCTCAGGTCAGAAGGTGTCCAATATGCTGCTGGGGATACTTTGGCCACCCAATGAGAAGGGAGCTGAAGTCCATCAGTGGCTATTAGCCACAAGGTGTAGATAGGAACTCACAGGCTGGGGCAGGTGATGCACTGTATTCTTGGTGCCTGGGGGGGGGCAACAGTAGGAGGGCTTCTGGTGTCCTGGCCCCACTGCTGGACCTCCTGATGGCACCTGGTATTTTTGGCCACTGTGTGACAGAGTGTTGGACTGGATGGGCCATTGGCCTGATCCAACATTGGCTTCTCTTATGTTCTTATGAGCACTCACTGGAGAAGACCATGATGCTGAGAATGATTGAAGGTAACAGAAGAAGCGGACAGCAAAGGATGAGATGGTTAGACAGTGTTATCAGTGCAACAAACATGAAACTGAGCACATTCCGGAGGACGGTGGAAGACAGGAGGGTCTGTCATGATGTGGTCCGTGGGGCCGCGAAGAGTCAAACTCGACTGCGCGACTGAACAATAGCAACAAAGTGTATGTTTGATACTGTCTTTCATTGCCTTCTCCTTCACTGTCCTCTGCCTCACTTGCCATTACTGCCCCTTTCTCTGATCTTGTTGGGCAACCCATGTGATTACTGTCGAGGATGCACTAATGTCACAGACACCGGTGGACAAAAGGATATAGGTCACCACTGCCAACCTGACTTAAAGGCAGTGAGGACAGTGAAGGTATGGAAGGAAAAAAATGGTGTTTGGCTGTGATTTCCTACCTAGGACGGTCAAAATCTTGTTGCCACGATGTTACTATTCTTACTCTGTGAGAAATAACACAATATTTTTCATGACGTGTGTCCTACTTTCTGCTTGCCTGAGACATAACTGTTTGCCAGGGAAAGCGAGGAGTACAAGGTTTCCTGGTATGATGGGCAGCCTATGCCTGCTGGTGCTTCAAAGGCTGGTGGGAGGAAAATAAGGGGGAAATGGGTGTGAGGGGGACATGGGTGGGGGGGGACACTGTGATGTTGGGAGTGACGCTCTAGGTGTTGCCAAAAGGTTTATGGTTTAACCATAGAGTTTTGGTGAATCCTAGAGTTTCACCCCCACCTTCATGAAGCCACTTCTTTAGTTTTACTGAAAGTGACATCATGTACCAGCAGGGCTATTTTTGGGCAGGAACGCACAGGAACGGACTTCCGGCTGACTCCCGAGTTGGCCACGCCCAGCAGGAACTCATTAGCATGATAGGCCACACCCAACAGCAGAAACTCATTAGGATTGACTACGTTAAGCGTGCGTGGCCTTACATGCAAAGGCGTTCCTGCTACAAAAAAAAGCACTGGGTTTTGACCGCAAACAGGGTAAACAGAGTAAGAAGCAAAAGGTGGGTGTGGCTGGATGACTACACTTCTGGTAACATGGGGGTGCGGCCTAATATGCTAATGAGCTGTGTTGTCAGGGGTGTGGCCTAATATGCTAATGAGTTTCTGCTGTTGGGTGTGGTCTATTATGCTAATGCGTTCCTGCTGGACTTTTCTACAAAAGGAGCCCTGTGTACCAGCATGACACTGGCATGCCTGACCTCAGCCCCCCCGCCCCAAACCTCTCAGGGATGCTGGGCAGTAGCCTGCCATCCCTAACTGTAGCTTTGTGCCAAAAGCAACCGTCTGAACCTACTTGTGTAGAGACCAATAGGAAACCAGGCTACCACGCATGATCACCCTGATCACCAGTTCCTTGCTCCCTTTCCCCTACCAGCTTGCCTTGCTTGTGTCCTTTTCTCTTCTGGGCCCATTAGCCTCTGCATTTAAATGGTGCTAGTACTGGATCAGCAGCCTGAATAGCCCTGACTAGCCTGAGATCATAAGCGCTTGGAAGCTAAGCAGGATTAGCCGTGGTTAGTACTAGAATAGGAGACCACCAAAGAAGACTGGGGTTGCTACACAGAGGCTGAGGACAGACTGGCAGTAGGAAGCGCGAGGGAGGCGGGGCAAAAAGACCCGGACCAAGTTGTGCCAGGGATTCCCGGTCGCACTGCACCTACTGATGCGGGACCGCCGCGCAGGGCTCTTTTTGTAGCAGGAACTCCTTTGCATAT
>NW_015174852.1:999837-1010378 GCF_001447785.1 Gekko japonicus
GTGTGTGCAGCTGTAAGTGGCTTTTTTCCACTCCGGCGACATGCGCATAGGTTCAGCATCGCAGCAATGCGGCTTATTTGCGGCTTTTAGCATGCACACTTCCGGGAAGTGGGACCAACGCGCTCTCCAGGGTTTGCTACAGCTTTCACCTGGTACCTTTTAAACTCGATAGGGAATCGCCATAGGACGGGTTGAGTACGGCTGGGGAACGCCTGGCAGCTGTGGCTGTGTGAACCGGCCCCTTTAATCCATTTGTGAAATGTGCCTATATCGGGCCAAACTGCCAGTCTGAACTCAGCCAGAGAATGGCAATGACAATGGCTCATCTAGTCCAACAGTCTGTGTCACACAGTGATCAAAACCCGGGTACCATCAGGAGGTCCACCAGCGGGGCCAGATAAAGTGTTAGGGGGTTGTATTTTGAAACAACACTGTTGCCCCCCAAGCACCAAGAATACAGAGCATCACTGCTCCAGACATAAGAACATGAGAGAAGCCATGTTGGATCAGGCCAATGGCCCACCCAGCCCAACACACTGGCCAAAAACCAGGTGCCATCAGGAGGTCCACCTCTGTTCATCTCTTGCTTTGAAATCCCCGTGGTCCCATGGTCACCATGAGTCAGCTGTGACACTATTACTTAACCCTGGATCCGTATTACCGTCCTCTGCTCCTGTAAAAAATCTTTGCTTCTCTTTTTGATGCAAAGCCAGAGACAATAAACTGCACCAAGCCCATTCTTAAACAGCCACCCGACGGACCGAATAACGTGGCTTCCCTCCGGATGGCATTTAGCTCAATAAACACAGTTTGTCAGAGATGTCTTTATCCCCTTACATGTGAGCGCTTAAATGTTGTTAAAAATAGATTTCAAAATAAAACAGGAAGAGAGCTTCTGGCAAAGTCCTGTCCAGTTTAATTCATACATTAAATATTTGCTAGTGGGACCAAAGGCTTCAGTGCTCAGATGTTTTGCCCTTTGACTGAACCTAAGCGGAAAGGAGGGGCAGATAAATAAATATTAGTTCCGTGGAGCATCTCTGAAGAACGGTGTGGCGATCAGTTTTGCACATCGAAATGTTCATGATCGCTTGGGCTTACCCAGTGACAGATTATTGCCGGCAATTAATGTTCATAGATGAGTGTTTTCCTGTCCCCCACCCACCCTTTCCCTCAAGTCTTATGCAGGGATGATACTATTAAATTTTCAGGGTTTTAATTATGTAAAAAAATTCCTTGATCTTTCGTGGATGAAAGCTAGGACGCTGCATTTCGTATTAATGAATGTAGGACTCCATTCCCTGCGGTTGGCCCTCTTCTTCAAAACCTCAGCGATTTCTTCTTTCCCACAATCGGATTTGCGCTTTGAGATCTACAGGTAATTTTCAGACCGGCCGCTAAATAAATCATAGGTCGGTCGGTAACCTCCGAGCACATGCAGAGAAGGGTCTATGAAGTATGCTATGCAGAAAAGTTACATAACTGCTCCTTGGATGACTAGGAGGTGTGTGTGGGATTCATCCGGGTTGCACAGAGCTGTGCTGGCCCCCAGACAAATCCCCAAAACAAAAGCCGTGTAATACCATTTTTAAAGGACCATCCCAAACATCACAAGCCAGTGAGTGTCACTAACCAGTGTACAACCTTTTGTCTTTGCTGTAAGAACATAAGGCAAGCCCTGATGGCGGCAAGCGGCAACAATGGCGGCGGAACAGTTCCTGGCGGAGGTGGAGCCTGGAGAAGTGGAGTCTTGGCGAGCGTGGTGATGTGCGGCGCAGCGCGGTGGAGCCACCTGTGGACAGTAGCTGGAACTGCAGCCAACACAGAGCCACGCGCCAAGACGAGACCTGCCGGAGGAATCTGCTCGGGGAAGATCAGCTCCAGAAAGAGCACCAGGATGCCAATATCTGAAGCCGCGGAAGGAAGCCGGATGACAACTAGCCCGGGGTGCTGGTAGGCAGTCACCACCCTGTAGACAATGTGGCCCTAATTAGGTTAATTGGTTGGTTAGAACCACTATGTAAACCGCCCAGAGACCCTTCGGGGTCAGGGTGGTATATAAGCCGAAAGTATAAATAAAATAAATAAATACCAGTCCAACTAGACCAGCATCAACAAACAGGGCTTAGAGGCCAAGGTCTTTCCCTGATGCTGCCACCTAACACTGGGATTCAGTGGTTGAGTGCCCCTGACTAGGGAGGTTCCCTTTAGTTACCCATCAACAAACCTCACTTCCATGAATCTGTGACCCTGGGGTTGCCAATCTCCAGGTGTGGGCTGGAGATCACTTGGAATTTTGATTGATCTCCAGATGACCAAGATCAGTTCCCCAGGAGAAATGTCTCCTTTGGAGGGTGGACTCTATGGCATTATACCCTGCTGAGATCCCTCCCCTTTCCAAACCTCTCTCTCCCCACCCCACCCCCCAAATCTCCAGGTATTTCCCAAGCAGGATTTGACAACCCTACCCTAGTAATGCCATCTATGCCATCGCTGCATCCACTGGCAGCGAATCCCACAATTTAATTATTCATCACAATTTAATTACTCATCGTTCCGCTCTATTCTGCTATGATCAGGCCTTACCTGGAGGACTGTGTCCAGTTTTGGGCACCACATTTTAGGAAGGATGTTGACAAGCTCGAGCGTGTCCAGAAGAGGGCAACCAGGCTGGTGAGAGGGTTGGAATCCAAGTCTTACGAGGAAAGGCTGAAAGAGCTGGGTATGTTTAGCCTGGGAAAGAGAAGGTTTAGAGGGGACACGATTGCAGTCTTCAAGTATCTGAAGGGCTGTCATGTAGAAGATGGAGCAGATCTATTCTCTCTTGCTCCGGATTGCAAGACTAGATCTAATGGGTGGAAATTACCAGGGAGTCGTTACCGGCTAAATATCAGGAGAAACTTCCTAACTGTCAGAGTGGTTGAGCAGTGGAACAGTCTGCCTTGGGAGGTGGTGGATGCTCCTTCGCTGGACGTTTTCAAGCGGAGGCTGGATGACCATCTTTCGGGTATGTTGTAGGTATGTAGGGCTATCTTTCAGCTGTGCTCCTGCAGAGTGCAGGGGGTTGGGCTAGATGACCTGCAAGATCCCTTCCAACTCTAACATTCTATGATTCTATGATCAAGTAAAGAAGTATTTCTTTTTATCCATCCTGAATCTATTGCTCATCAACTTCATTGAGTGCCCCTGAATTCTTAGTATTATGGGACAGGGAGAAACAGTTCTTTCTATCCACTTTCTCCACCATGTGCATAACTTTATAAACCTTTATATCATGGTAAGAACATGATGCCTTGAAACAAGGGATGGGCATGAACTGGAAAAATGTGGTTTGAGTTGTGGTTCGTGATGTGCCCTGTTCGCAAGTCATGGACTGTCATGAATTTTTAGCTGCCTTAAGAACTGGTTCTGTTTGTGAGGTTCATGGGGCAGTAGAATGCCCCCCTGGTGTGCTAGAGACATCAGTGACCACCTGTCATTTCCCCAGAAAACACTTTCCTGGGGTGTCAGGACCCACAGCCAAACAACGGAGCACACGCTTCCAAGAAAGGTCTTGCTTTATTGTTAGTACTATGGTTGCAATAACACGGTCATTGTTAGGAATGACGAGCAAGGAACAAGCATGCAATGATACAGAAGATTCAAAAGGTCCCCCCCCCACCTGTGGGCCAATCGCCCCTTTTCCCACGGGCAGGAAAGAGTAACCGATCCCAGGCTGAGAAACGTAACTAGTCTCACGCAGGGCTTTGTTGTAGAAAAATCCCAGCAGGAACTCATTAGCAAAATAGGCCATACCCAACAGCAGGAACTCATTAGCATATTAGGCCACACCCCGACAGCACAGCTCATTAGCACATTAGGCCACACCCCCATGTTACCAGAAGTGTGGTCATCCAGCCACACCCACCTTTTGCTTCTTATTCTGCTTACCTTGTTTGTTGTCAAAACCCAGGGCTTTTTGCATGTTAGGCCACACACCCCTAATTGTAGCCAATCCGAATGAGTTTCTGCTGTTGGGTGTGGCCTATTATGCTAATGAGTCCCTGCTGAGTGTGGCCAACTTGGGAGCCAGCTGGAACTCCGTTCGTGTGCGTTCCTGCCTAAAAATAGCCCTGGTCTCACGGTTAATTAAAGTGGAGACACTACACAGGCAGGAGTACAAGGTCAGAGATAACAATGGGAGAAGCGAGAGGGAAGGAATGTGGCACCAAGTTTTACACAGGTCAGGCAGGCGAACTCTAGGCCCATAAACAATACGGCAGCATAGCTGACATGGGGGCATCTTCTTTGGGAGCATGTAACTCAGACCCCGTAAATCTAACCCTCGCCAGACTTTGAGGGCAGGTAGAAGAGAGTCAGCCAGAGATCCCCTGGATGTTCCTATAATGCCCTCCAAGTTTGGTGTCTCTAGTACACGCAGGATCCATTCTATACACTCCTGAACCTCCTGAACCTGCAGCTGTCAGAATGACAGCTGACAGGTGGTCATTTTGACAGGTGCAGGTTCAGGAGTGTATAGAATAGATCCTGTGCAAGCTAGAGACACCAAACTTGGAGGGCATGTAGACGAACATCTAGGGGAGGTCCTCTCTGAGTTTGGTGTCTAGTTTGCACAGAATCTGTTCTAGACATTCCTGAACCTCCTGAACCTGGGCCTGTCAAAATGACTGAGGTTCAGGAGTGTATAGAACAGATCCTGTGCGAGATAGAGACATCAAAGACGCAGGAGACCTCCCCTGGATGCCCCTCTAGGTGCTCTGCAAGTTGTCACTTTGAAGTTCTGTAAACATTTTGATTGAGTGGAGACAGTCTGTCTGGGAATGTCTCCGTTCGCCGAACCAGCATGAACAGCTTGAAAGTTCATGGAAAGTTCATGCCAGGTGACCTGCCACGAACTGGACTTTGCAAAGCACGAAGTAGCCAAAATTCACCACGAACGAGCCAGTTGGTGCCCATCCCTACTTCAAATACCTTATCTTCCCTGCCCATCTCTTTTTTTCCCAAATACCTTATCTTCCCTGCCCATCTCTTATTGTTTTTTTTCCCAATGAACACCTAGCCTGATGAAAAGTTTTAGCAGACATGAAAGTTTGTAAATTCTTTTCATGATATTATCAGCTGGTCCTAATAAACAGTTTGTACTTGGTTAGTACTTGGATGGGCGAACACCAAGGACGCCCAGGGTCACTAGCGGACCCATGCAATGGCAAACCGCCTCTCTTTGGCTGCGATCCCACACACTAAATAATGCACTTTCGATCCACTTTCAATGCACTTTCCATCTTGATTTTACCGTGTGAACTGGGAAAAAATCCAATTCGAAAGTGCATTGAAAGTGGATGAAAAGTGCATTATTTAGCATGTGTGATCGCAGCCTCTGGCTGATTTCGCACTAGAGCTGCCTCGATGTTGTTTTTTGAGGATCATGAAACTGCGGAGGAAATCGGGCGAAGCCGCGGGTCAAATGCAGCCCCACGGCTTCGGGTGTGAAATTGACCAATAGTATCGGGGCAAACAGCGGCACAACATCGAGGCAGCTCTAGTGCGAAATCAGCCAGAGGCTGCGATCACACATGCTAAATAATGCACTTTTCAATGCACTTTCGATCCACTCTCAATGCACTTTCCATCTGGATTTTACCGTGTGAACTGGAAAAAAAATCCAATTCGAACGTGCATTGAAAGTGGATCGAGAGTGCATTATTTAGCATGGGTGATCGCAGTCTCTGTCTCTTCTTGCCCTGAAAACCGTATGGGGTTGCCGTAAGTCAGCTGCAACTCGACGGCACTTTCCCTGACACTTCATAGCCTGACTATTGTTTCTGGACTTTGTCTGAATCTGGACATGCTTTGGCAAACTTATCCACAGCTCAGGATAAATCTTAAAATGCACAGAGGAACAGTGAGATCTGAGTGCAGTAGTACCTTACAGACTAACAAGATTTTCGGGGAATAAGCTTTCGAGAGTCAAAGTTCCCTTCATCAGAGGGTCAAACTTGAACTCAGTTCTTGGCCCTCAGACAATTGCCTGTGGCGGATGTCATGCAGGAAGGAGAATAAGCAGAGGTGCAATGAAGTGTTTAGAACTGAGCAGTATGTTACATGTGCGGTTGCCACTGAAAGAGACTGCTGCATTTTGCATTCTCCCCCTCCAGTTAGTGTCATAAACAATGACCTACCAATGCCTGAATTCTCCCTAGAGGCAAAAATGACTAAACTGAGGCTATTGTACTTTGGTCACATTATGAGAAGGCAAAACTTCTCTTTTTTTAAAAAAGGAGCTGCAGTGGCTCAAGTGGTGAAGACGCTGAACTGCAGGCTGTGGAAGGTCGGTAGTTCAACGGTTCGAGACCCGAGTGTGCCGCATGACGGAGTGAGTTCCCATCTCTAGTTCCAGCTCCTGCCCACCTAGCAGTTCGAAAGCAAGACATTGCAAGTAGATAAATAGGTACCACTTCGGTGGGAAGGTAACAGCGTTCCGTGTGCCTTGGTGTTTAGTCATGCCGGCCACATGACCACGGAAACGTCTTCGGACAGCGCTGGCTCTTCGGCTTGGAAACGGAGATGAGCACCGCAACCCTAGAGTCGGACTCGACTGGCTTCCGAGCAAGGGAACCTTTAGCTTTACTTACCAATGCCTGAATTCTCCCTAGAAGCAAAAATGACTAAACTGAGGCTATTGTACTTTGGTCACATTATGAGAAGACAAGACTTACTTGAAAAGACAATAACGCTATGAAAAGTTGAAGGCAGCAGGAAAAGAGGAAAACCCAAGATGAGATCAATCGACTCGATAAAAGAAGCTGCAGCCCTCGGTTTGCAAGGCCCAAGCAAGGCTGTTAATGATAGGACAATTTTGGTGGTCATTCATTCATAGGGTCATCATACGTGGGAAGTTACCTGACATGGAACTTAACACACACGCACACACACACCCGTGCCTTGACATTGTGGTGTGGTGGTCAGCATCTTTTTATAATTGAGAGCTAAACTGTGTCAAAATTCAGACCAAGGATCATGAAAGAGCTGGTATAAAGAGTCCCATGCCACTGAAACTTTACAACTTCATGGTGCAGGGACTGACCGTTAAAGCCCTCTGCGGCTTGAGGGCCAGCACACCTGAAGGACCTCTTACTCCCATACGAAATGACCTGACCAGTTTGGTCATCCTCAGAGGCCCTGCTTCTGGCTTTCTCAGTGGCAGCGCTAAAACTTTGAAACTCGCACCCCAGGGGAGATTTCTCTCTCTCTCTCCCTTCTCTCCCTCCACTACTCTCTTTGGCCAGCCGTTGAAGACTTTTTTGTTCTGTTGGACATAGCCACAATAACTGTTATTAACTATCCTCCCTGTCTCTGCATTTTATGTGTTTAAGTTAATTGTTTTAAATATTAGAACGAATTTTGAGTGCAGTGGCACCTTGAAGACCAACAAAGGTTTACTCAAGGTATAAGCTTTCGGGTGCACGCACACTTTTTCCAAAAACTTTTGTTGGTCTTAAAGGTGCCACTGCACTCAACATTTGTTCTACTACTTCAAACCAACACAGCTGCCTACCTGGGTCTTGTTTTAAATATTGTCCCATCAGAACCAATTCCTGCTATTCTCTTCACATACTGGTAATTCTAGCATCCCAACCTACCTCTCTTAATTTAAAGATCTCATTTTCTTTATAGAAGAGCCACACTTGGGCTGCAGTCACACTGGAGGCTTGATGTGATCTGTTGGCGCC
The DNA here is from genome assembly GCF_001447785.1 of Gekko japonicus. Classification (NCBI taxonomy): domain Eukaryota; kingdom Metazoa; phylum Chordata; class Lepidosauria; order Squamata; family Gekkonidae; genus Gekko; species Gekko japonicus. The sequence continues at coordinate 1,007,568 of NW_015174852.1, forward strand.
TCTCTTTGCTGTGGTTTAAATCATTGCAGGAAGGGGTGACCAGATAGCACACCCTGAAACAGCCTCACTGCGCACTCACCCTATGGTCGAGTGTTCAGATTACTGCTGTGGGGCAACCACGAAGTGGGTGGTCAGGTGGCTTCTTTTTTATTGTCTTTTGCAGGTGCGTATAACTGCTTATTCGAAGCAATGCTCTGTTTTAAAAGCTGGAGGAGGCTGCCTCCCCCTCTGAAAAAATTCATCTTTTCAATTAACCCCTTCTGTAGGCAGAGGAACCGGCATGAAAAAAGACTAAGGAGGCTTCTCAGCCTGCCCTTCCCTCCCCCCTTCTTGCCTCAGAGGACAGCTGAAAGCTTGCTGGTGTGCACGAAGATGTAGTTATGCACACATCGCTGACTGACAAAAAAAAAGGAGTGAAAACAGAAAAGAGCGATCAGACTTCCCAACTGGGTTGAGCTTGCACCAGAGGTGTTCAGACATCCAGAAATGCAGGGTGAAAGCACCGATATCCATAAACACTGGACTTTCCCCAGGACCTGATTACTCCACTTCCAAAGCAAGGCAGAACGGGGTGGTGATGAGTGGGGCACGGAAGGCAGATGTTAGGCAGATGTTGCTGTCTGATCATCCACAAAGGTACTGCAACGATATTGATGCAAACTGCTCGTGTGACCTCAGCCTTGGTTCCATATTGAGCCAAATTTGGCTTTAGAACCCCCATTAGAGTGTTTGTGTTTACCCGACTCATTAGCAGTTGCTGGAAAGGCAGGGTACAAAGAAATGTACGACACGATCGCATCAGGACAAGGGTATGTTTCCAAGATAAGGGGAAAGAGGGGAAAATTATACACACATCTGCCAATTTCCCCAGCAGCTAGGTGTTTAACAGTTCATAGATCTGGCCTCGGTTATAAATGACACAAAGTTTAATGCCTGTACCTGGGGTGTGCATAGAAAATATCTTTAGCCCATTTTGGATTTTGCCTAAAAGCAGCGGAAACTGCAGTAGAGGGGGAAAAAAAATAACCTTCTCACAAATTCAGACAAAAAAAAACACCCACACGCACCATGCTTGGAAAATAGCTCAAATGTAAGGTTAATTGGAGCCAGAAATGTCAAACTAATGTAGCAATTTACCCTGGGAGATCGCCCTGCCCTTTGAATACAGCAGTAGCATACACTACAGAACAGAATCACAAAGAAATATAATGGGATTTTATGTACTCTGCTGTCATATTAACCATTCTTTGCAATTAATTTCTCGTTGCAATGGTAGTTTGGTTGCCCTAGATTATTTTCTTTTTACCTTGTACATTCTCTACAGATACCAGTGCGGGGCACGCAAGGGAATTCAATTAAGAGGAAATTAAACACACATCACACACATCACACACACACACACACCACAGTTGCCACAGTCACAAAATCGGATGTCCTTAAACCCGCGGGGTTAAAAACACTGAATTGTGCCGAACAACCGTCTGTCTGTCTTTCCTTTTAATGCCACCCTTCCTCAAAGCAGATCACAGTGCAGTACACATTTCTCTGCTAACGATGCTCCACCCAGCCCTCTACTTGGACCACAGAATTTGGAGCGGCGCTCCTCATATATTCAGGAAAAGGTTAGCGTTCTTCCAAATATTTGAAGCTGGACCACAACATACTCTGTGCATGTGAACAATAGTACCGCTTTCGCTGCCTTGTCACCTGGCATATTTGTTATGTGTTGGGAAAAACATTCAATAAAACCAAGAGATGATGTTTTGATCCTGGGGTGGGGAAAACTGAGCGTCTTCTCTCTGGAATTTCAGACAGTCGATAGGTTCTGTTTCAGGAATTGTTCACGAATGGTTTCTGTACTGACATTTCAGACAGAACCATTTTAGTAATGGTTCCCTAACGGAATATATTGACCCTTTCATCCACAAATGCTCCTGTCCCGTTAGGGAAGCGTTCCTGAGCCGTTTTACCTGCAAAGTGCTTCCAAGCTGTCTTCAATGTTCTGTATCATTCCTGAAACGCTACGGGGTGCTGTGTAAAATGCCGGCGTAGCGCTTCCTCTGATGACGAGGTTCCCCCGCCCTTTTTCACCCGCACGGGCAATTTCCGTCTTTTTTTAAACATTCTTTTAAGAGCGCTATAGCGCTATAACACAACACCAAAACACCACAATAGCAACCCCATTGTAATGCCTGGACCCCTGAGATACATGAGATCACTACATCTGGGGAGAACAGGGATTTCAATGGAGTACAATGCCACGGAGTCCTCCTTCCACAGCATTCGCTATATGCCTGGGAACTAATATCTGTAGGCAGGAGATAAGCTGTAACTCTGCAATGCTCCCTCTCAGCTGTGGAGCTCTGTGAGCTACTGGCATTAGAATTGTGAGCTACTGGCATTAGAATTGTGAGCTACTGGCATTAGAATTGTGAGCTACTGGCATTAGAATTGTGAGCTACTGGCATTAGAATTGTGAGCTACTGGCATTAGAATTGTGAGCAAGTTATTTGGCTGCTGCATAAATTAGTTTGCTTTGGAGCCATTCTTCCTGAGCTAAGACAAAAATGTGTGAGCCGGAGGCTAAAAACCTGTGAGCCAGCTCACACTAACTCAGCTTAGAGGGAACACTGGTTGAAAGTACAGGGGATCCCCAGGTCCCCTCTGGAGGCATGGCATCCCGAAATGCTGGCTATCAAAAGGAGGATGCTGTTTGCAAGCCAGGAAGGAGCTAGAGTTAAAAAAAAATGCTCTCACTGTGTTCCCGAGCTTCCACTTCCTATTTTTAAATTCCCCAATCTCATGTATCTC
>NW_015174852.1:1011075-1018448 GCF_001447785.1 Gekko japonicus
CTAGTTTCCAAGGCCTGTCTATTTTCATTCTCTACTTGACTGCTGACAGCAAGATTGTGTTCTTGTGTTAGCTGGATCACAAGCTTTAAGTCCTTGCAGGATCACCTTGGAGTTCTACGTTTGGAGCCGGACTAAATCTTCCAACTGCAGAACAGCACTTTCTTATGTCCCCCCTCTAACTGCAACCCACTGCTGTTCACGAAAAGCGGCTGCTTGGGGATAGAGAGAGAGAGAAGAGAAGAGAAGAGATTGGATTTATACCCCGCCCTTCACTACCCAAAGAAGTCTCAGAGCGGTTTACAATCTCCTTTCCCTTCCCCTCCTCACAAAAGATACCCTGTGAGGTAAGTGGGGCTGAGAGAGCTCTTTCAAGAACTGCTTGTGAGAGAACAGCTATGAAAGAACTTGTGAGTTACCCAAGGCCACACCAGCATCTGCATCTGGAGGAGTGGGGTATCAAACCCGGCTCTCCCAGATTAAAGTCCACAGTACTAACCACTATACCAGATGAATGATTGGGGGGGGGGGTCTACAGTGGGAAGGGGGTACTAGTGGATATTGTCAACTGAGTCTGGATCCAAGCCATTGGTTGATCTAGCAGGTTTTGAGCAAAAGAGAGCCAGTGTGGTATAGTGGTTAAGAGCGTTGGACTAGTATCTGGGAGTCACGGGTTTGAATCTCCACTCATGCCATGGAAGCTTGCTAGGTGGCATTGAGCCAGTTGTACAGTCTCAGCCTAAGCTACCTCACAGGGTTGTTGTGTGGATAAAATGAAGGAGAGGAGAATGATGTGAGCTGCCATGGGTCCCCATTGGGGAGAAAGTCGGGCTACAAATGAATTAAATAAATAAAGAATTCCAGTTACCTGAATGACACCCATGTGCGAGGGCACAATCACAAAACCCATGGCCAGGGAGCATGGGTAATTACAGCAGCAAGCACTCAGCAGAGAGGCTAGGGAACATGTGGAGTCCAAAGCACTCAAACAAACTTGTGTTCAGTGTCAGAGAAAGAGTCAATGACCCAAGTTGACTCAGGAAGTGTCATCGTAAAGTCAACATTTGAACCTTGGTCTCACTGCCACTAGGCTAACAATCGAACCACTACACCACACTGGTTTCAACCAAGTGTTCTGTTGTTTCAGTCAAAAAATGCTCATTCTTGGGTAGTTGGTGATAGGATCCTTAGGTTATGAACTTGTGTACAGACTGCACGGTGACTTGATTGCCTGGTGCAAAGGTAGCAGATGTCGCATGTGGGTTTACATAGGCTGGTAGACAGTGCTGGAGAGGAGCCAGTGGTCATGGTACATGTCGGCACCAACCATGCGGGGAAATGTAGTTGTGTGGTCCTGGAGGGAAAAAATGAGGGAGCTGGAATGCTTAGCGTCAGAGGCAGAGGTCATTTCGGGGGGGGGATCGCGGGGGATTGCAGTTCCCCCGGGAGAAGCCCCGCCCCCTGCTTCTGGCCGCCCCGCTTCCGGCCCTCATTCAGCCAGGAGGAGGCAGGAGAAGAGGGAAGGTAAGTTGCTTCCTCCCTGCCTCTCCCCACCCCTGCCTGCCTGGGGCCAGGGAGGGCCTTCGCGGGGCTTCCTTGCACTCCTGCCAGCCTTGTAGGTCCACCGCCGGGCCCCTCATGGGGCCGTTGGGGGCGGGGTGTGTGGCCTTATGACACACTTCCGGTGATGTCAGGGGGTGTGGCATATGCTAATGAGTTATGCTAATGAGTTCCCCTAGCTCTTTTTCTACGAAACGACCCCTGGTCAGAGGAGAACATAGACACTTGTGGGCATTTCAGAAAGTTGGCTGGGATGAGGATAATCAGTGGGGTACAGTGATTCCTGGATATAAATTATATCAGAAGGAGAGGGAGGGAAGGATTGGAGGTGAAGAGGCTCTCTGTGTTGGAGAGGGTATACAGTCCAGTAAAATTGAGAATCTAAGAGAAATAAACTCACTTACAGAAATGCTATGGGTGGGAATAGTGGGCCCAAAAGGAAGCTTAATTCTCGGAGTTTGTTATTGCCCACCAGATCAAAGGTTAGAGGATGATTTTAAAACAGCAGAAGAATGAAGGAAAGCAGCTGGACGAAATGACTGTTAAAACTGATGCCTTTTTTGTTTGGTTGCAGCAAGTGGACATCCAAAGGTGCAAAAAAGGCATAAATCCCACCTGTAAAAGGAGCAAAGGGGTTTCTTCTCCGGGGGGGGGGGTATTGTCCAGTGATACAGCATCACCTTTGCATGTGGAAGGCTCCCAGATTCAATTTCCGGCATCTCTAATTTTTTTTTTTTTAAAGAACCAGGCTGTAGGCCCTGAGTTTGAATCCCACCATTTCTAGTTACACTTTGACGAAAATCTTCATTCTGCCTGAGACCCCCCAGTGAGCCACTGCGAGGCAAAGGCGACGATGGACCACCCGTCTGGTTTGGTACAAAGCAAAGTCTTGGTGTGAACATTTCAATCCACTTTCAATGCACTTTTGCAACTGCGTGAAATGGCAAAACCACTTGCAAACGGTCACTGAAGTGGACTGAAACGGCATTATTTAGCATGTGTGAAAAGCGCCAAGTCTTCTAAGCCAAAACCCATCTGTACTGAGGACTAGGATCTTGAAAGCAGCCTGGAGGCCTGGTGTTCAATGCCTTTTGCATCCCCCCCCCCCAAGCTGTTCATTCTCCTCGGTGACCATATGGTAAAATTTTCACACAGATGCATTTAACAGATTAACAGAAATTTCTTTTCAATCGCACCCACCAGCCAGAAGAGTCTGTCAGTAATTGGTGCTGCGATGTGCTACGTTGTCGCTGGGTGTCTCAAGTGTGGGGTTTTTTTTTATGGCTATGGGACCACATGTTCACCTCGGTTTAATGGATCCCAAAGCACAGGTTACAGAATAATTGCGTATTTTGCAGGGTCAGCTCATTCGCCCCTGGAACTCAGCCGCCTCTCAGGTGGAACGCATTGGCAGATTGGCCTCAGTAACACACTCCAGTTGTTTGGAGAGGAAGAAGGAAATGTACGTTCTCCAGGCGAAACGGTGGGGGGAGATTTTTTATTTTTTTTAGTGAGGCTGAAGGCAATTACCCCAACTGGAAGGGAGCCAGGATCCTGGAATTCACAAGACCCAGTTTCTTGCAGAAAATAATAATAATTAAAAAGCTGTGAGCAATTTTACAGTGGTCGGGAGGACCTATGTTTCGCATCCTAGCCCAAAGCAGCGCTGATGAGTGGGCAACTGGCAAATGCGCCACTGACGAATGCGCTGCCGGAGTACATCCCGGCCCACATGAAACATCGACGGGTTATTGCCTTTGTTTGTTTATTGCACGCCACCATCATTTTCATTGGTATTGCTAGCCGCTTAGGCTTTGTTTGTATATTCCATGGCATTTTAATGTATTTATTGTTTTTGTGTTTTAATGTTGCTAGCCGCCTTGAGCCAACCCTGTGGAAAGGCAGGTTAAAAATGGAAATAAATAAATAAGTCAGATCAGAGGATGTTACATTAGGCCATTCTCCCAAAACATGGGCTGCTTTGGAATCACAGCCTTGCAGGGCTCTTTTTGTAGAAAAAGCCCAGCAGAAACTCATTAGCATATTAGGCCACACCCCTGGTGACACAGCTCATTAGCATATTAGGCCACACCCTCATGTTACCAGAAGTGTGGTCATCCAGCCACACCCACCTTTTGCTTCTTATTCTGTTTACCCTGTTTGTCGTCAAAACCCAGGGCTTTTTTTGTAGCAGGAACTCCTTTGCATGTTAGGCCACACACCCCTAACGTAGCCAATCCTAATGAGTTCCTGCTGTTGGGTGTGGCCTATTATGCTAATGAGTTTCTGCTGGGCGTGGCCAACTCGGGAGCCAGCCGGAACTCCGTTCCTGTGCGTTCCTGCCCAAAAATAGCCCTGGCCTTGGGAAAGAGACACCATTCACTGGTAAAACATTTTGAAGAGAGACGTCCAGTGAACCTCCAGAAAAGGAGATTCTGCAGGTTCCATAGCCAAGTCATATCACTGCAAAGTAATGCTACATTTTTCCTTCCTGACACTTGGGGCTGTGGCTCACTAGAAGAGTACCTGCTTGGCGTGCAGAAGGTCCCAGGTTCAATCCCTGGCATCTCCAGTTAAAAGGACCAAACGGTAGGCGATGGGAAAGACCTCTGCCTGAGACCCTGGCAAGCTGCTGCCAGTCTGAGTAGACAATGCTGGCCTTGATGGGCCAAGTTTCTGATTCAGTATACGGCAGCTTCATTTAGGAAGAGCGCTTAGTTGAGCGGGCGAACATCTGCTTGACATGCAGAAGGTCCCAAGTTCAATTTCCGGCATCTCCAGTTGAAAGGATTAAGCTGGTGATGGGAAGGACTTTGGCCTGAGACCCTGGAGAGCTGCTGCCAGTCTGAGTAGACAATACTGACCTTGATGGATCGATAGTCTGATTCATTATAAGGTTGCTTCGTGTGTGTTCAGAGGTGTGTGCATTCGACATTAAAACTGAGGGTTTGTTGCTGAAACAAATATGGCAAAGACTAACCTAAGGGGCCGGGTGGAGGCTGGAGGAGGCTTTCTCCCTCTTTGCATAACGGCAGTGAAAGTAGAAGCCTCGGGTGACCACGCTGGCCGGTCACGTCATCTAGGGGCCGGCCTGGTTAAGAACGGGAAGTTTTGGCGGGCTCTATGCAGGGGTGATGCAGAGCCTGTCCAGAGCTATTTAAATCATGCTGGCTGGTGGTTCTGGCTGCATCGTTTTTCTTGGATCCCCACTCATCCTCCCCGTGTTCTGGGTATTTGTGTAAAGGTAAAGGTTCCCTTGCTCGAAAGCCAGTCGAGTCCGACTCTAGGGTTGCGGTGCTCATCTCCGTTTCAAAGCCAAAGAGCCAGCGCTGTCCGAAGACGTTTCTGTGGTCATGTGGCCGGCATGACTAAACGCCATGGCGCACGGAACGCTGTTCCCTTCCCACCGAAGTGGTACCTATTTATCTACTTGCAATTTCTTGCTTTCGAACTGCTAGGTTGGCAGGAGCCGGGGCCAGAGATGGGAGCTCACTCCGTCATGTGGCACCCGGGTCTCGAACTGCTGAACTACCGACCTTCCACAGCCTGCAGTTCAGCATCTTAACCACTTGAGCCACCGCAGCTCCTTGGTATTTGTGTAGGTATGCTTAAATGTTGCAGCTGGGTAGTTTTGCATGTCTGGGTGGATCCTTTTGGGGGAGATGGGCCTGCGAGTCCACCTGTGTCCTTTGGGGACTTCCTCAAGGGGTCTGGGAGTTTGTCACTACGCGGTAGGCCCAACTCGGGTTGTGTGCACAGGCTCACCCCAAGTGTCAAATGGTACCACTCAGCAGCAGCCACAGCAGCCCTTGTGGTACCACTTTGTCACCAGTGTTTCCTCTAAGCTGGGTTAGTGTGAGCTAGCTCACCATTTTTTAGCCTCCAGCTCACAGATATTTGTCTTAGCCCAGGAAAGGTGGCTCCAGAGCAAACTGATTTATGCCGTAGCCAAATCGCTCGCTCGCAACTTTAATGTCAGGAGCTCACAAAGCAGAATTGTTGCTCACAAGACTCCACAGCTCAGAGGGAGCATTAATTGTCACTCCCGGGTTTTGCCCAGCAGGCAGGCTGAGGGACGTTCTATCGAGTGGCAGGCAGGTCGCTCGATTCCTAGGATCCTCCTCCATGCTTTGCCAATGATCCTTGGCCTGTAATCAATAAAAGCTGTGGCCTGTTTTTTATTCCAAAATACGGTGGTGTTTTCCCCGCCCTCCTCAAGACTTCTTACTAAACCCTGGGCCTGCAACATCTGTACAGCTGACGTGTGAAATGTCTTTGGGATGCTTGAAAATTCAGAGGAAAATGCAAGCTGTGCATGGAATTGCCCGGAGGCAATTGCCCTCGATTCAGTTCCTGCCCTGGATAGCCCAGGCTAGCCTGATCTCATCTCAGAAGCTAAGCGAGGTTGGCTGTGGCTAGTATTTGGATGGGAGACTTCCAAGGAATACCAAGATCGTGATGTGGAGGCAGGCCATGGGAAACCATCTCTGAACGTTTCTTTCCTTGAAAAAACCTTATGGGGTTGCCATAAATCAGCTGTGTTGTTGTTGTTCAGTCGCACAGTCGAGTCCGACTCTTCGCGACCCCATGGACCAGATCACGCCAGGCCCTCCGGTCTTCCGCCGTCCTCTGAAGTTGGCTCAACTTCATGTTTGTTGCATCTATGACACTGTCTAACCATCTCTTTTCAGCACTTCTGAAAACTCCGACACCGATTTTTAATCTTCGGATGATTTTAGTCAGTTGGCTCTGCCCCAAGTGTAGTTAGGTAATTTTTAATCTCTGGGCTCAGCCTGGGTTTTATGTGACTGTGATTATGTACCTTGACACATGTTATGTCTATTTTATGTACATATTTTATTCCCCTTTTGTATCCTCTTGGTCAAGACTTCGATCATATAGACCTGTAAGAAATTGAAATTGAAATCTAACCATCTCATCCTTTGCCGTCCCCGTCTTCTTTGACCTTCAATCTTTCCCAGCATCAGGGTCTTCTTCTCCAGTGAGGGCTCCCTTCTCATTGGGTGGCCAAAGTATTTGAGCTTCAGTTTCATTATCTGGCCTTCCAGGGAACAGTCAGGGTTGATTTCTTTTAGGATTGACTGATTTGATATTCTTGCAGTCCAAGGGCCTCTCAAGAGTCTTCTCCAGCACCATAGTTCAAAAGAATCTATTCTTCGGCGCTCGGCCTTCCTTATAGTCCAACTCTCGCAGCCATACATGACTACTGGGAATACCATTGCTTGGACCATGCGTATTTTTGTTGGCAGGGTGATGTCTCTACTTTTTATCATGCTGTTTAGGTTCACCATCGCTTTCCTCCCAAGGAGCAGGCGTCTTTTAATTTCATGGCTGCAGTCACAGTCTGCGGTGATTTGATGACTAGGGAGCCATGTACCTGATGTTATCTGCAGGTCGTCTTGAAGAAACAGGCTCTGAAGAACTGCTCTTCCAAAAGCAGCATCAGTTTTAGCACAGTGCATCACCACCAGGAACTTCTCAAAGGCTGAAGTCAGTGAACCAATAGCAGACCTGCAGAGATATGTCACCAAGTATCTGGAGAAAGTGGCAGAATCAGGAGCCATAATGACCCTTTCACAGTACTAGCTTGCTTGATACGTTCGCATCAAACTTTAAAGCCAGGCATCTTTCCCGGCATTTGAAAGACATGTTTGCACTCACTGGAGAAAACCCTGATGCTGGGAAAGAACGGAGCAAATTAAAGCGTGGTAGCCTGATCACATGGTCCCCCGAGTCTCTGCGCTTAGGCTGTTAGTGGGAGATCACACGGCGATGCTGGAGCATGGCAAAGAAGC